>NC_084738.1:38544563-38697063 GCF_033978785.1 Entelurus aequoreus
GGCACCACGGCTTTCCTCAAGCAGAGCGTGGAGAAGTCTACTTGGCTGTTCACTCAACTCTACCATTCCTTTGTATCAACTGTTCTCTCGCCTGTGGTGTCACGTACCTCCATCAATGGGTGAGTCCAACAGTACAGGCCCGTCTGGCCACATGGGAACGTTTTTAGGTGGGAACAGTAAAGCATTCAGCCTTTCATCCACACGGCGACGGTGTTCTGGGTGGCCTGAAAGTGGCAGGAAAGTCCGTTAATGCCTATTTGTCGTTATCATGTGAACAAACAAACCACTACTTTTTCATACCATACCAACTTTATTTGTAGAGCCCTTTTAAAAACAACCACCGTTGAGAAACAAAGAGCTATACACCACAAATAAGTAAAATATAGGTCAGCATGAAAGCAAGGATATAAAAATACAGATATAATTGAAAACAAAAGTACAATATATATTTGGGAATATAAAGATCGGACACAAATGAGCTTAAAACCCATCCATCCATCCATCCATTTTCTACCGCTTTTTCCCTTACAGAGTCGCTGAGAGTGCTGGAGCCTATCCCAGCTGCACAACAATAAGTCAAATAAAAGGTAGTTGGGTTAAAAGCTAGTAAGTAAAGTGGTTTGTAAGATTGGTGTTAAAAGTGGTCAAAGGCTCCTTTTACACTGGACATTATAGTTGTACGGTATACCGGTATTAGTATAGTACCGCAATACTAATGAATCATATTCGGTACTATACCGCCTCTGAAAAGTACCGGTCCACCCAATAATTTTGGTTCCGGTACCAAAATATTGGTATCGTGACAACACTGCTGGACACCAAATCTGATTTTTTTGCCCTTAAGTGACACCGATCAAATATTCTTTTTCCAGTCCAATCGCTCCAGAGTGCCTAAAATCTGATCTTTTCGCAGCATCAGAATCCGTTTTGGAATCTGATCTTTTCAAATGTGACTGCAGTCTATACGGCAATGCGACCTGTTTGCGACTTTTACATAATCTTTGGTCATTCGTGTGTGCAGCGTGATCACTTTCCTTTTTGCAATTTTCTTCTTCCTCCTCCTGCAGTTGTTTTCCATCATCTGACTACACTTCATTTTTTCCCCACATTTTGTTATGTTACACCCTTATTCCAAAATTTAATTACTCAATTTTTGTCCTCAAAATTCCACAGACAAAACCCCATAATTACAAGTTTTTTTTTTGCAATTTTCTAATCAGCCTTTGCTCAATACTTTGTTGATGTACCTTTGGCAGCAATTACAGCCCCAAGTATTTTTTAATACGATGCTACAAGATTGGCACACCTATCTTTGGGCAGTTTTGCTCATTCCTCTTTGCAGCACCTCTCAAGCTTTATCAGGTTGGGTGAGAAGTGTTGGTTTTCATCCAGGATTTCTCATAACCAAGGGGCCTATGTCAACACGGGGGAGACTCACAGATACCACTGGGTCCAAAAACTGTATATTCAATCTTTAATTTCATTTAAGTTTAAAAAAATTTGGGTCCATCCATCCAAGCTTCAATATTGTCATGGCAAGCTAGAAGTGGCTGCGCCGTAGAGACAAGTTTTTTCTTTAAAGGAAAACCCGTTTGGCTGTCATCGACATAGCGGTGGAAAAAAATGTCATGCCTTTTTAGGCTTGAGCCCAGTGGCAGTAAATAAATGGGAAAAAAAGTAGTGGTCCTACCACTGAGCCTTGTGTGGCACCACAGGAGCAACAGAATATTCTGTGCCAGCAACATTTACATAGAAGGTTCTATTTGGTAAATATACATTCAAACCACTCAAAGCAGTACCAAAGATCCCCACTTGATGCTGAAAGTGGGCAACTAAAATATTATGGCCCTCCTTATCAAATGCTGCTTTTATAACAAGTAAGACTAAATCATGTGATCCCCGAGATCAGTTGCTCGGAGGATTTCATTAAAAGTCTTAGTCATGCTGACTCAGACTAGATCCAGACTAAAAGACCTCTAGAATATAAAAAAGTGTTAACGGGGTAAAAACAATCTTCTCCAAGATCATTGAGAGGAAGGGCATCTCAGAATTGGGCCTAGAATGAGCTAAACCAGATTTGTACAAACCAGGTTTCTTTAAGAGGGTTTGAACTACGACATGTTTAAAACTGGTACAGTAGGTAAGGTTGTATATTTGCCTCATTCCCGTGAGAATACTGCATGTTGTTTAGTTGCATAAAACATGTTTTTCTCCATACAAACACACAATGATAATAATACACACTACCAGAAGAACAAGTGCTTTATCATTGTGTGCATCATTGCTGAAGGTAGCATTAGCATCTAGCATATGGCTCCGACCTATTTTCTTTCTTCAAGATTAAAAGCATGATCAAACCTATCTGCAAAAGTATGCATTGTTTGACCACTTAAGGAGGCAAAATGATGGAAGCTGGAGAATCAGGGGAGTTGGACTGGATAAAGAATCTTCTGTCATACTGTATCTCTTCTTCATGTTTGATGGTGTTGGGAGCTGACGAGCTACCTAGGTTTCATCAGAGCTAAAAATAAATATTAGGAGCACACTTCTGTGGCCACTCAGTTACCCAGAATTGCATTTATTTCAGGACTAGGGATGTCACGGTATGAACATTTCTTATCTCGGTTATTGTGACCAAAATTATCATGGTTATCATTATTACTGCTGTATTTCTAAATGTGCTCAAAAGTTTCAAAAGTACTCATACTGAAATGTTTCAACCAAGTTTTATTAAAAAACAAACCACCTTTAAAATGATTACCTTTATAATTGCACCTTATGGATATAAGAGATAAACAATGAAAATAAATGTAAGAATAGTGCAAGATGGCATCTGATGGCCATAAGAAGTAACTGTAGCATTGATGTCGATAGAACACTGACAAAGTTAGCAGTTAATTAAAGGACGAGTGAGCATCCCAGTAAACAAACTAAAGACTTTATAAACAAGTTGTGGCCTGCTGCATGTTTCCCCACGTCATTAAGTCTCAGGAGGACACTGTGTGGAGAAAATGAAAGCAACATCAAATATTTTTGTCCTCCCATGTATAATTTTAGTGTGGGACAAACAGGTTTGTTTCCCAATATTGTCTACATTCGTAAGCACTGCGCTCTTAAATGCACGCCGAGATTCTATACTATGAAAGTGAAGCGAGGGAAATAAAGTGAAACAAAGCATTCGGCTCCGTTTACTCCAAGGTGTAGTTGCTTTGCGCCATGTTTTCTCGTGCCAAACGGCGCTGGTGCGCATGCGGCGACCGGGAAGTAAGCAGTGTTGCTTAAAATGCATCGATAAATGACATTTTTTCGATAATTAAACGTTTAAATGGTATTACTACCCGTCTGGAATTTTACCACGGTTTATCAGTATACCGTTTACGGTTATATTCTTATTCAGGACGGGGTTTTTTTAACCATCTACATCAGGTCTGGGCAATTATTTTGACCCGGGGGGCCAAATTTAGAGAAAAAAATGTGTCTGGGGGCCGGTATATCTATTTTTTAGGAACACTAATGCAAAACCTCACAATAATGTCTGATTGAATGCTAAAAACGTTATGACAGACTGCCTTAAAACAGAACGGAATATATATTTTTTTTACTGAATGAGACAACCTACATGAAAATAAGGAATGTGAGGTTTAGAATATTAACTATGAACGATAAAACACTGAATATTGACAACATATAAACGTCACATCCCCTCTTGATCGACATATTTTACAATCAAGCAAAACGCAACAAAAATGCAACAAACAGCAAAATATGAACGCAAAGGATAAAACAAAAACCCACCAACAATCTGATACATCACTAAACTTTAGAACTTTGTTGTAAAAATCTCCTTCCGCGTCTGTCCCTGACACCCGCATTTCAGGCTGGCTGCTCTGGAAAAACAACCTTGTCTTGAGCTGCTGTGATTTAGATTACCATAGTAACTAGTATATCATGCAAAAGCGCAGATTCCAACAATTGAAATATTTTGTATAGTTCAAGACTTACGGTAATTTGAAAACATCACTGCACATCATAATGGCAGCCTCAGTTTCCATCATAAAGATCTAAAACAATTATTTGGGCCTTAATTTGGCCAGGTCTGATCTACACTGTAGTGATATCAATAGTAGTGAAGGAAGTTATTCCGACGTCCCTGTTTGTGTCTGCTTACAGCGCCACTTGTGGCGAGGCATTGTATTACATCATGACGCGTTCCTGTCCGGACATGACTCAGTGTTGAGCTGACACTGTGTGGATGTATATCTGTTGTCAACCCGGAAAAAACAAAATGTTCCTTTCTGAACAGGGCCTTAGTTTCACCTGAAGTGTTCAGTCTGACTGACATGCCGCACTCTTACTCAGGTTTCTGGGTCGCGGCTCCATGTTTGTGTTTTCTGTGGAGCAGTTTCAGCGACTTCTTAACATAGACCCAGGCTGGACGGCCCCAAGACTCCTGGACCTTGGCGCCGGTGATGGTGCCGTTACAGAAATGATGCGAGGCCACTTCCAAGAGGTCTATGCCACTGAAATCTCGCCACCAATGAAATGGCATCTTCAAAGGAGGAATTTCAGGTGAGATTCAAAATTTTTCTTTCTGTTTGATTATTTTTTGCAAGCAAGCACAGGTCTGAATGATTAGTGAGTAATTTCATCACACATCAACACTGGGTGCGTATTTACATTAGAACATTCATAGCGTGTTCTTCTGCCCCTCTTGCCTGCGAGCATATTGATGGTTCGTTATACGACCTGTTTGCTTGTCCTATCACTTCTATTCTGCTATTGTACTTCAATTTCCCTGACTTTGTGGATGTTTTCTAGTCTTATTTGAGGTTCTTCTGATCATAAGGTGATAGCTGTTATTATTTGCGACAGTAGCAATCACATTCATTAAATGACATATGTTTACTATGCCTCCGAATGTGGTCGGTTTTACTTATGGATTATTTTGAGTTTTTGGATTCAACTGAAAGTCACATCAGGGCCAAAATTATTTTGTTATTCTTATTTTGTTCTTTTTTTTTGACATTCAACTACCTCCACATTGCTCAACCCATTCAAACCATTCCCACATGAAAACCTTAAGTATATCAATTGTTCACATCCCAAAAATTCATGGCTTTTTTTCAGGAGTTCCAAAATTTCCCTAAACCTAATCTCCTTTAATCTGAATTCTTACCATTTGCACATTTTTCAAATTATTAAAAACATTAGGGTATCTATCACCAACAAAAGAAACATGTATGGCTTTCCGAGAATTCCACATTTTACGTACCCAAAAAATCCAATTGAAATGAATGTATTTTTTCTACACTAGCTGTTTTCACATTACAGCTGCCATCAGTATTCCACAATTTTGTTGTTCTTAATGACAATAAAAGCATTTTCCGTTCTATTATGAAAACATTCAGTTTTATTACAATGTTACACATTCAAATAATTACAACTTTTCCCGTAATTCTACATATTCATATACACAATTAACTTCTTTAGTTCATAGAGTACAAGCTTTAAATATCGCCAACCTGTCCACTGGTTGTACTTATTAAGGATGGGTAGGGTACTGAAACTTGGTTTCTTAAAGGGAAACTGCACTTTTTGGGGGGAATTTTGCCTAACGTTCACATTCATTATGAGAGACATGACAATGGATGTATTTTTTTTTATAAATTCCAACTATTAAATAAATGTGATCAAACGTCCGCTTGGGAGCCGTTCAATTCTGCCTATAAAGCCCCTAAGAAAACATCCAAGCACCTCCATTAGGGTTTTATATACATGATGTACGTATATACACTATCGTTCAAAGGTTTGGGGTCACATTGAAATGTCCTTATTTTTTAAGGAAAAGCACTGTACTTTTCAATGAAGATAACTTTAAACTAGTCTTAACTTTAAAGAATTACACTCTATACATTGCTAATGTGGTAAATGACTATTCTAGCTACAAATGTCTGGTTTTTGGTGCAATATCTACATAGGTGTATAGAAGCCCATTTCCAGCAACTATCACTCCAGTGTTCTAATGGTACAATGTGTTTGCTCATTGGCTCAGAAGGCTAATTGATGATTAGAAAACCCTTGTGCAATCATGTTCACACATCTGAAAACAGTTTAGCTCGTTACAGAAGCTACAAAACTGACCATCCTTTGAGCAGATTGAGTTTCTGGGGCATCACATTTGTGGGGTCAATTAAACGCTCAAAATGGCCAGAAAAAGAGAACTTTCATCTGAAACTCGACAGTCTATTCTTGTTCTTAGAAATGAAGGCTATTCCACGAAATTGTTTGGGTGACCCCAAACTTTTGAACGGTAGTGTATGTAATGTAGTAACATGTATAATAACATTTAATATTTACACATTTTGATCATTTTAAGCATACGCAGCACATTAATTTAAAAAACGCATCACAGCGTTTGCTTTTTTCATTCCTCATCACTGATTTCTGCTCACTGCAGACTTTAAGAGCCAACAAACATAATAAAACATCACTTACTGTACAATGTCTGCTGCCTTAGGATGCCGACTGCTGGGATGTTCATATATTCCCATTTAGATGAAAAATGTCTCATAATCCTTGCAAGGAAATGGGGTGGGGCGCAGGGGGACCAAGCTCTTTTTGTGTCGTTCTCGCCAGTTCCAGGTCCTAAATGGCTGTCTAAGTGTCCCAATTTGTCGGATTATATCCTCAGCCATCTACTTTCCAGGTGAGATGCATGATTTATGATCTAGAATAAATTTACAGGGAGCAAGGAAGTGAGAAAATAGCAGAACACTCGATGATGTAAACATAAGGACACAGGAAGTGATCACGGCGCCGCTGTAGTTTGATTGATTGATTGATTGAGACTTTTATTAGTAGGTTGCACAGTGAAGTACATATTCCGTACAATTGACCACTAAATGGTAACACCCGAATAAGTTTTTCAACTTGTTTAAGTCGGGGTCCACTTAAATTGATTCATGATACAGATATATGCTATCATATATACTATCATCATAATACAGTCATCACACAAGATAATCACATTGAATTATTTACATTATTTACAATCAGGGGTGTGGAGGGGGTGGGGTGTAGGATATGGACAGCAAGTAGTGGACATATAGAGAGAGAGAGAGAAAGAGAGCGAGAGAGAGAGAACGAGATCAGAAGGCATAAGAAAAAGTATCTGCATTTGATTGTTTACATTTGATTATTAGCAATCCGGGGAGGGTGTTAGTTTAGGGTTGTAGCTGCCTGGAGGTGAACTTTTAGTGCGGTTTTGAAGGAGGATAGAGATGGCCTTTCCTTTATACCTGTTGGGAGCGCATTCCACATTGATGTGGCATAGAAAGAGAATGAGTTAAGACCTTTGTTAGTTCGGAATCTGGGTTTAACGTGGTTAGTGGAGCTCCCCCTGGTGTTGTGGTTATGGCGGTCATTTACGTTAAGGAAGTAGTTTGACATGTACTTCGGTATCAGGGAGGTGTAGTGGATTTTATAGACCAGGCTCAGTGCAAGTTGTTTAACTCTGTCCTCCACCTTGAGCCAGCCCACTTTAGAGAAGTGGGTAGGAGTGAGGTGGGATCTGGGGTGGAGGTCTAGAAGTAACCTGACTAGCTTGTTCTGAGATGTTTGGAGTTTAGATTTGAGGGTTTTGGAGGTGCTAGGGTACCAGGAGGTGCATGCGTAATCGAAAAAGGGTTGAACGAGAGTTCCCGCCAGAATCCTCAATGTGCTTTTGTTTACCAGAGAGGAGATTCTGTAGAGAAATCTCGTTCGTTGGTTAACCTTTCTGATTACCTTGGTTGCCATTTTATCACAGGAAAGGTTAGCCTCTAGAATGGAACCTAGGTAGGTGACCTCATCTTTCCTGGTGATAACAATGTCACCCACTTTTATGGTGAAGTCATTGACTTTCTTAAGGTTGATGTGGGACCCAAACAGGATGGATTCTGTTTTACCCAAGTGTATGGATAGCTTGTTGTCAGCGAGCCAGGTGCAAGTTCTACAGTTCTAGTTTGTCTGCGTTAGTGCTTATAATAACAATATCACTAACACTTGGTTAATATTCACGTCACGAAATGTAAATGGAGTATTGTTGGCGCTTTTTGAATGGTTATTTATCTGATTTTATGGGCGGAATAGAGGATCTCCCATTGGCTCTGCTGTAAGCAGACATGTATTTAAGTTTATTTAATATTTGGAATGCTTTTTTTTTTTTTAAATCCATCTGTCGTCATTTCTTTCATAATGATTGTGAATGATAGGCAAAATTGGAATAAAAGTGTTGTTCCCCTTTAAAGAGGGCCCTACGATGATTTTCCTTTTTCTGGGCCATTTGTGATGTCACAGTGGGGCTGGTCCAATTAAACGATATCAATATATATCACGATAGACACGTAATCGATATCATATATGTACTTTTTGGTCAGAAGAAACCGGAAAGAATGAAGCATGGTTGGTTGCATGAACAAAAGCAGTAAGTGGTCAGTGAGCAATGGGAGAGACACGCTTAACAGCCAATCGCTTGGTTGCGCCATCTTGTTATCTCGTTGTTACTTCTCCGCATGGAGTTAAAAAAGAAACTTAAGAATGACTGAGAAAAAGTCACCTCGGCAGTATGGCAGTTTTTTGTATTTCTTCTAACGGACTGTAGTCCTTCGCCGCACTCATCTTTTCTTTTCAACCCTCGTCCGTTCCCTATTCGGATGTACAGAAACAACAGGTAGGAACTAAAGTGCAGGAATGTATGAACAAAATAAATAACATGTAACAAGTGTGCTACTTTAAAATAATAATTTAGTCCAACAACATTTAAATAATAACTGCACAAAATAAATTCATTTCCATACTAAAATAGGAATAACAGACCAAATTAAATGTTACACAGATCACGTAACTTCCTGGCAGTGAACCATTTGCTGCAAAAGGCATTATTCATATTGTGTTATTGTGATGTAATTTAATTTTAAGGAATATGTGCGGTATCAGGGAAGAGTTACGGAGTAATTGTAACTGTACTTTAGTTTGAAGGTTTGCAACTTCCGCCTGTACGTGAGCTGAACAGGAAGGGATGTTTATGCAAATTTGTTCTCTGATTTAAATATGTTGATGGAGATGGGGAGCAGCATTTGAGTTGACACCCAGCCGACTCAACGAGTTGTTGTATTAGAGCTACTTCGTGGACAGGAGGTAGCCAGTCGAAATAGCTACTACGCTCCCATTTCTCCAAGTTTACATTTTCACACTTTTGTGCTATTTTGTTACACTTCAAGCATTTCTTACGCATTCTTTTATTTTTGCACCTTCATTTAAATAGGTTATTGTTAAGTTTTTACTGTTATTTTAGAATTGTGAGTGTTTTCCATGGTTGTTTTGACATTTCCTTCCCTTGTTGCCTTGATAGCTGAGGGATTATAATCAGAGGAAGGTTACATTTTAAATACAAATCTTAACATTTAATGTATTTTTGCCCTGGTCCATAGTTTCCGTAGGTCATAAAAATATCAATAATTCTCCATAATATAAAAAACATATATCGCAATACAGTTTTCAGTCATACCGCCCAGCCCCATGTCACAGATTGACAGACTTTTATGTTTATTTGTCCACATTTTAGATGGCCTTGTCAACATGTGCAAGCATGAAATTGGATAAGCAACTAAATTCTGACAAAGAACGAGGAAACCATTGCAACATTACTACTTAGTTTGAGGAAACAGAAAAGAGAAGCTAGGATAAAGTATTATTTTCATCTAATCTTGGCATGTGCACAATAACACCAAAGTTATTGAAGTAAAATAAATGCATTTTTTTTAATCAGCCCCTCAAAGCAGATTTAAAATAGTATTTATAACAATTGTCTAATTGAGTCATTGATAAGTCATCTTATTTTATAGATTGCTGATCAGTTCTTGCGCCGCTGAATTTTACGTTTGCCCACCGTCCACAGATTACTGGGTATAGACGAGTGGCAGCAGAGTGGGCTTCAATTCGATGTGATCAGTTGTCTAAACCTGCTGGACCGCTGCGACGATCCTTTGCTTCTCTTACGGGCCATCCGGCGATCACTCGTTCCGCACACGGGACGACTCATCCTGGCCGCTGTTCTTCCCTTCCAAGCTTGGGTGGAAATCGGTCAGTTGGGTAGCTCCATTCGATAAATTTGAATGAATACCACTGAATTACCCGCTCTGTTTATTCCCCTAAAGGAGGGACATGGCAGCGTCCCAAAGAACACCTGATCATACACGGGAAGACGTGGGAGGAGCAAGTCACCAGCCTGTCACGTGACCTTTTCCAAATGGAGGGCTTTGAGGTGGAGGCAGTGAGCCGCTTGCCGTACATCTGTGAAGGGGACATGTATGAGGATTACTATGTTCTGGATGATGCAGTGTTTGTCCTGAAGGCCTCAGACACGACTGAAAAATCACATCAATGATGAACAAAAGCACCAATTTTGTCAAAATCAACTCTCTCTTGGTTGGTAGCCATTGAAAGAACTGACTCATTGTTTATTTATCTCGGAGGAGCTCAGGTTTTACATAATGTCAAATTGTTGTGTGTGTGCGTGGCCTGTGTATACATACAGTACTGTCTGTTTGCGGAAAGTTGTGGTTCTTTAAGTATGCGGTTCCTTATTCTGCATCAAATGTGAAATTAAAAATGTATGTATACATATTGTAAAGCCAAATTGGAATCAACAAATATTTGTTATTTTTATGTTTTTACATGATTTATTCTGTACTGTATAGTGAACACATGTAAAGACATAAATGAATCACCGTGGCGTCTAGAATAATAATTTGAGCCAAGTCGGGTATCAAAGTATCTTTTAGCACATAATGGGGACATTTGGGGTCCAAGACCCAAGTGTCTTTCTGGCGTCTTTTTTTTAATACTTACGTGAAAATTTTTTCCTTTTTTATAGCGTTATGTGAATGTCTGTTGTCACTGCACAATGCTGCATTAAATCATGCCAAAAATTGGTGAATATTTGTGTTAAAAGAGTACATTAAGTTCCCAAATAAAAAGCTCTTTACATTTTGCAACTATCCAGCTCAAGGGTGTTTCATAACTTTGTCCAGTAAGGGTTGTAACTAAAACTCAAAAGGATGATTAAAGATGCTAAAACCAATTTGGGCTGGGAATCTCGGGATACGATATGTGACACATGGTTACCAATAACAATATCTTGATATAGCAACACTGCCATGATTGATAATAATACTATATTAATAAAAAAGGAACAATTTCCCTTGTGGATCAGTAAAGTTTGTCTAAGTCTAAAATATATTGCTTTTAGCAACTTATGGCATAGATATCCATATATACAGTTTATATGGATGAAACAACTGCAATTTACAGACTGCTTTTCCCCCATCCACTCTATTAAAGCTAAAATAAGTCCACTTATTTGGTTGTTTATACTTCCTCTTTTGCTCATTTTTCAGCCAGTGGTGCTACTCACTAGGGAAGAACAATTAAATAAGCGTATCATAAGCTTAATATATGAGGTTTTATATATATGTATATTTACGAATACATCCATCCATCCATTTTCTACTGCTTGTCCCGTTCGGGGTCGCGGGGGGTCGCTGGAGCCTATCTCAGCTGCATTCGGGCGGAAGGCGGGGTACACCCTGGACAAGTCGCCACCTCATCGCAGGGCCAACACAGATAGACAACATTCACACACTAGGGCCAATTAGTGTTGCCAGCCAATCAACCTATCCCATAGTTATATTTATTGTTTGCCTGCCACACTTATACATATAGCTCTATATATGCTAAGATCTCTGATAAAAACAGCCCTATCTTAGCTTCTTTGATACAGTTGACAAAACAAAATAGTGTAATATCTAGGCCTATCTAAAGTGTTCAAATATGCAGAGGACTAATAAAAAACGAACTGCTGGCTGGAAATGCCTCGGGGCCGCACTTTGGACCCCTTTAAGTTAGCTAGTCTAACTTGTCTTTATTGTTGAGATTTTTAAAAAATCCATTGTTTGCTGTTTTGTAGTGGTCCAAAATGTATTGCGAGATGTCCAACCACTTACGTTGTTAAAATGTCATTCGAGGTGTAAAACAACATAATATAATATTACGTGTTACTTTATCCACCTGAAACAAATATGTCCTATTTTTCTCATGACCTGAACGCAACGCTGTTCGCGACACAATTCCGGTTGAGCAGACCTCTTCTTTGATTGGTCAGACCCGAAAGCGTTTCCGATCTCCTATTCGCTGTTGCCTTCTTGGCCGCCTCCCCCAGCCACGTCGCGTATCACTCGCCATTTTCCCCTCATCGCAGCGACCTACAGTTACTCAATTCTCCTATTTTTTGCCTTCCCAAAACTAAAAACACCAATTTCCTACTAGAGGAGATAATACATACCTAAGGGCATTGTCTGAGTTTGTCTTATTTTTGCTGCAGCTCTCCGCAACATGAATATTTTCAGACTAACCGGCGATCTCTCCCATTTAGCAGCCATCATCATTCTGCTGCTAAAAATATGGAAAACCAGGTCCTGTGCGGGTAAGTTCGAGCTATTTAACATCTTCACTGAAATAGTGGAGTTGACCTCACTCATTGTCGTGTTAGTAGCGTGTTACTCATGTTAGTGATAGTCAGCATTTCGACAGCTGCTCGTCGGCGAGTGTTAGCTCGCCTGCTAACATGTTCTGTTACAGGTGTGCCTTGTCTAAAATGAGTCGCATATCTCAGTATATAAGCTATATAATATATCAACTCACAACGAATCAACAATTATCCAAAAATGTTTGTTTTTTATTGTTGCAAAGTAGCTTTGGTCGTTGTTGCGACAAAACCCCTTAAAATTGTTACTCTTTGGACAAGTGTGTGTGTGTGTGTGTGTGTGTGTGTGTGTGTGTGTGCTTTGAGGCGTCATGTTTGGACTTTTTTTTTTGTTTTTAGAATTAACTTTGTTTCATGGTAATTTTAACTTTGTTTTTATGGTAATTAACTTTGTTTCGTGGTAATTAACTTTGTTTCATGGTAATTGCCTTTCAACTGACTCTTATGACGTGGCAGCAACCCGAAGCATGTGAAATGACAGATATACGTGATGCATGGTTTTAAAATGGACAGATATTTTGCAATGTTAACTAATCTATAATTTTGTTTTAATTACCCGTCGTTCCGGTGATCAAAGGTGTCAAATCATGTGTCATTTGCAGTGGCGGGCCATGCGTTTCCCACCTAGGCCTTCAGTGATCTTTGACTTCAATGATTACCTCTCAAAATGCCATTATTGATGTCACCACATGATAATTGCTGGAGAAATACTACACAAGAACACATGTACGCACTACTGTGCATTGGAAACACATCAACAGTTTACAAAACAGGTTATTTTCTGGCGCATTTAAAAATAAATTATAAAGCATCAGCAATTAAAACATATACCGTTAATGTATCTGCTTGCCTTATGGAACTTCCCGTCAAGAAAGTTTGATTCAAAGATATTTTAACTGCCCTGACCACATGATGGCGACAAATACACATGTAACAATGTTAATTAAATGACAAGCATGACACACTTTACAAGAGTTTACAACTTTTAGTTGTAACAGAACAGCTACTGTCAACAACTTGTGATCTGATTGCCTATCGCAACTGTCTCTCAACTCTTGTGTTCTCAAATCCATCCGCTAACGGTCCCGTTGAGTATCCAATCACAGGACGCGTACATGTCACGTTCAACGTGAGGCCATCTAGAAGGCCTTACTGACAACAACTCGTGACCTGATCAGCTATTGCAACTGTCTATCACCTGTATGTCCCCGCCCCGTTCATTTACAGCCACGGACGCCAGCATTGTTGATTCTGAAGGCGTCTGGCAGATTTCGTACTGCATGGCAACATAAGCTAGCTGAATTCTGATTGGATACAAACTAAAACTAAAAACAACAGCACTTGAAAGTGCATAATATGACATGAAAAGAATATGAATAATTTTAGATATTTAGAGAAAGTAAATAAAATGCTTTTTTTAATCTTTAATTATGATCATGATTTCTGGTTACGTTAGGCCAGCAGAGAAGGCCTTGCTGGCCCTGACGGCACACCACTGTGTTGATTGCTTTGATTGAAACTTTGATTCATGATACAGATACTATCAGATATATTATCATCATTATACAGTCATCACACAAGATAATCATCACAGTATATACATTGAATTATTTACAATCCGGGGTGTGGGATGTGGAGGGGCGGGTGGGGGGGGGGGGGGGGCTGGGGGTTAGGTTTGGTTGTTATCATCACTTCAGTCATCAACAATTGAGAACAGAGAAATGGACATTGAAACAGTGTAGGTCTGACTTGGTAGGATATGTACAGCAAGTAGTGGACACAGAGAGAGATCAGAAAGAATAAGAAAAAGTATCTACATTTGATTATTTACATTTGATTATTTACAATTTATTTATTGCAAGAGAAGGGGAAATGCAGACTGTCTTGAACCTGCTGATACTAAAATATCCGCTACAAATAGTCTTTAGAGACACCTCCACAATATAATGACGTCGATACTCTATTACTCTAACACAAGGTTGTCAAACGTAAGGCCCAAGGAACCGGTTTTATCCGGCCCGCGGGAGGAGTTTGCTAAGTATAAAAATGAGCCGAAATTTTTAAATGAAAGAAACTGCTGTTCTAAATGTGTCCACTAGATGTCACAATAGCAATTTGTTGTATATATGTTGCTACATATGTAAAAAAAATAAAAAAAATAAACCACGTTAGTACATCAGTCGAGAAAAATGAGCAAACTACATAAATAACATTCTATAATTTGTTTTGATATTATTTTTTATCTTGATAGATTGAAAATGAACACCAATGAGTTGGATGAACATTATCACATAATTTATTCAGAAAGTATAAATAACGACAAATAATGGTATAATACTATTAACCGCATGTAAGTGTAAAAAAACCCAACAACATTATGATTTGTACATTTTCAGAATGTGTTTGTTGTATTTTTAAACAAAGAAAACAATCTGAAGTTGTCTTTATTTTTAAGTTATCGTGCCAGGATTTTACCATTCCGGCCCACTTGGGAGTGGATTTTTCTCCATGTGGCCCCCGATCTAAAATGAGTTTGACAGCCCTGCTCTAACAGATTCTGCCTTCACAAATGTCATGATCCGTTAAGGTTCAGTTTTTACACTGCCTAAACTATAGGTATTCTCTGTTATGTTAACTTTACTTTTGTGGGTACTTATAAACTTACTAACTCAAATCATTTTCTGACACAACACTTTCAAATAGGATACATTTAACTTAAAACATTTGTATGCACGCTCAACACTTAAATAAAAAGCAAATTTAAAAAATTTCATTTGGAGTTAAATTATCGGAATGGATTTTAGCCAGTGGTTCTTTTTCTTTTTGAACATGTTGTAATGAGAAACCGGAAATATGTTACATACCATTACCATATTGTAACTGTATGGATGTTTGAATAAATTAATGGGACTTACAAACCCGAAAGGGACAAGCGGTAGAAAATGGATGGATGGATGATGATTTTAAAGGCCTACTAAAATGAATTATTTTTATTTAAACGGGGATAGCAGATCCATTCTATGTGTCATACTTGATCATTTTTAGATATTGCCCTATTTTTGCTTAAAGGATTTAGTAGAGAACATCGACGATAAAGTTCGCAACTTTTGGTCGCTGATTAAAAAATCCTTGCCTGTACGGGAAGTAGCGTGACGTCGCAGGTTGAAAGGCTCCTCACATTTCCCCATTGTTTACACCAGCAGCGAGAGCGATTCGGACCGAGAAAGCGACGATTACCCCATTAATTTGAGCCAGGATGAAAGATTCGTGGATGAGGAACACTAGAGTGCAGTGCAGGACGTATCTTTTTTCGCTCTGACCGTAACTTAGGTACAAGGGCTCATTGGATTCCACACACTCTCCTTTTTCTATTGTGGATCACAGATTTGTATTTTAAACCACCTCGGATACTATATCCTCTTGAAAATGAGAGTCGAGAACGCGAAATTGACATTCACAGTGGCTTTTATCTCCACGACAATACATCGGTGAAGCACTTTAGCTACGGAGCTAACGTGATAGCATCGTGCTTAAATGCAGATAGAAACAAAAGAAATAAGCCCCTGACTGGAAGGATAGACAGCAGATCAACAATACTACTATCAGGAGACACCGAACCAAACACTGGACCTGTAACTACACGGTTAATGCTGTGCCGCCTGTCGAAGCCTAGCAATGCTGTTGCTAACAACGCCATTGAAGCTAACTTAGCTACGGGACCTCGTCAGAGCTATGATAAAAACATTATCTCTCCACCTACGCCAGCCCTCATCTGCTCATCAACACCTGTGCTCACCTGCGTTCCAGCGATCAACGGCGCGACGAAGGACTTCACCCGATCATCGATGCGGTTGGCGGCTTGCGTTGGATAGCGCGTCTGCTATCCTCAAAGTCCTCCTGGTTGTGTTGCTGCAGCCAGCCGCTAATACACCGATCCCACCTCCAGCTGTCTTCTTTGCAGTCTCCATTGTTCATTAAACAAATTGCAAAAGATTCACCAACACAAATGTCCAGAATACTGTGGAATTTTGCGATGAAAACAGAGCTGTTTGTATTGAGATACAATGTGTCCGAATACTTCCGTTTCAACCATTGACGTCACGCGCAAACGTCATCATACACAGACGTTTTCAACCGGAAGTTTCGCTGGAAATTTAAAATTGCACTTTATAAGTTAACCCAGTCGTATTGGCATGTGTTGCAATGTTAAGATTTCATCATTGATATATAAACTATCAGACTGCGTGGTTGGTAGTAGTGGGTTTCAGTAGGCCTTTAATCTACATATATAACACTTCTTTGAGGGCTATATTATATGTATTGGATATGCTTTGTTGTAAATGTTGTGTAAATTCTACTCCACAGTCATATTTTTAAAGTTTTTTGAGTCTCTGCTAAATGTTCGATTCTGGATGTGTTCCCTGATTGCAAATTAAACCATGCAACACTCTCTCCAAAAGTATGAAATTATTTTTTGAAAATGTACACTGTTTAAATCTATATCTTAAAGCTGTCTCTATTTTTTTTCCATACATGGTTGATAATAAAATTAATTACCATTATATAGATTCACCCGGTTACAACATTTAAGTGTACATTCACACTCGCCAATCAGTATTAGAATAGGCATAAAAAAAGCTGGTTTTAGCAGCATTTATGTCACTGCATGTCGCACGTCTCTTGTACTATGCGCAAGCCAAGATTATATACAAAAAGTTACTTTACCTTTTTTGTGTTTCCTGGCAGCCTGAAGTACAGGGATGGGGTCTCATCCCGCAGCTCCTCCCCCCCGGGCTGAGCACTTTACTTAATGTCCAAGTACGTCCACCTCGCTGGGACATGACAACGTAGCCAGACAGCAAAACATCCAACACTACGCACAAGCTCATGTCAAAATGCATTAACCTTATGATTTGACGCTTTGGCATTGTTTAACATGACTATCCAACATTGCAACAACATATATATGTTATATGTCAGAAAAGACAAAATTCATCACAGGTCGCCTGTAAAACCAAAACCACTTTTACTCGAGTCATTTTCCTGGTGGGTATCTTTACTTTTACCTAAGTATGACTTTTGGGTACTTGTTGTTTTTTGGGTATACAAGACTGCCAAATATTAGACACTTCTCAGTTTGACACACCGCTGCCAACTTCATAATGAAAAAGGTTACAGTTCAGTCTTTGCATGTAAACAAATGTTTGCTGTCTCTTCTCAGGAATTTCTGGAAAGAGTCAGGTCTTATTTGCTTTGGTCTTCACAACTCGCTACTTGGACTTGCTCACATCCTTCATCTCCCTCTACAACACAACCATGAAGGTGAAACGCTTCGCTCATCCTGGGCCATATGTCCTCGGTTTTCCTCCATGCACTGAGCACACACTAGG
Organism: Entelurus aequoreus; assembly: GCF_033978785.1. Taxonomy (NCBI): domain Eukaryota; kingdom Metazoa; phylum Chordata; class Actinopteri; order Syngnathiformes; family Syngnathidae; genus Entelurus; species Entelurus aequoreus. Next base: position 38,562,537 of record NC_084738.1, read on the forward strand.
TTGCAGAGCTATCACTCCCTTGTTGACTAAAAGATTACTATAATTCTTGTGGACCTCTCTGCCTGGCTGCTCTCAGTGGGAGGGGTGCATGTTTGTTTAACATGTTGGCTGTGTCTTTCAGGTGGTCTACATTGGATGTGCATATGCCACCGTGTACCTGATCTACATGAAGTTCAAAGCAACTTATGATGGAAACCATGACACATTCCGGGTGGAGTTTCTCGTTGTTCCTGTGGGCGGCCTTTCTTTTCTGGTTAACCACGACTTCTCTCCCTTGGAGGTTAGGTGTTCAGTCTATACCTAAGCATAATTTCTTGTCGTTATACTGATGTGATAGTAGTTTGACAATAACATTAGTGGATTTATGCAAATGTATTGTCATATTGAGTCATTTTAACCAAGGTCCAATACAAAGTTCCCTCGTTACATGTACGCATGCAGCATAGCTGACTGAATTGCAATTGCTCCACTACGGTTGCATTTAAAAAACATTTATAGTAGAAGGAATAGAACAACTTCAAATTTGTTCACAAAGTCAAAATAGACGTGTCATTTAATTAATGTGAGAGGAGATTATACATTTTATATTTACAAATGACATGCTGTCATGTCCATCCATCCATCCATCCATCCATCCATCTTCTTCCGCTTATCCGAGGTCGGGTCGCGGGGGCAGCAGCCTAAGCAGACTTCCCTCTCCCCAGCCACTTCGTCCAGCTCCTCCCGGGGGATCCCGAGGCGTTCCCAGGCCAGCCGGGAGACATAGTCTTCCCAACGTGTCCTGGGTCTTCCCCGTGGCCTCCTACCGGTCGGACGTGCCCTAAACACCTCCCTAGGGAGGCGTTCGGGTGGCATCCTGACCAGATGCCCGAACCACCTCATCTGGCTCCTCTCGATGTGGAGGAGCAGCGGCTTTACTTTGAGCTCCCCCCGGATGGCAGAGCTTCTCACCCTATCTCTAAGGGAGAGCCCCGCCACCCGGTGGAGGAAACTCATTTCGGCCGCTTGTACCTGTGATCTTGTCCTTTCGGTCATAACCCAAAGCTCATGACCATAGGTGAGGATGGGAACGTAGATCGACCGGTAAATTGAGAGCTTTGCCTTCCGGCTCATCTCCTTCTTCACCACAACGGATCGATACAGCGTCCGCATTACTGAAGACGCCGCACCGATCCGCCTGTCGATCTCACGATCCACTCTTCCCTCACTCGTGAACAAGACTCCGAGGTACTTGAACTCCTCCACTTGGGGCATGGTCTCCTCCGCAACCCGGGGATGGCACTCCACCCTTTTCCGGGCGAGAACCATGGACTCGGACTTGGAAGTGCTGATTCTCATCCCAGTCGCTTCACACTCGGCTGCGAACCGATCCAGTGAGAGCTGAAGATCCTGGCCAGATGCCACACGCTGTCATGTAAATAACATTAATAAGATAAGACTATTTAGTTTGTTCAAACATAAAATGTATACTTAAATTACTTCTGTTGTGATCTGGTGTTAAATAAACCTGACTTTTTCTTGGGGCAAACTAGAGATTTAGATATGATTTTTCCTGTTGGAAATAATGGCAGTAGTCTGTTTTATATTCAAATAATTGCCATCATAAAACCTTTTTTTTACTGTAGAGGAAGTTTTTCAAGGCATTTAAAAAACCTAATACTGATGAACGGGACGGCGTGGCGAAGTTGATAAGAGTGGCTGTGCCAGCAATCGGAGTGTTGCTGGTTACTGGGGTTCAACTCCCACCTTCTACCTTCCTAGTCACGTCCGTGGTGTCCTTGGGCAAGACACTTCACCCTTTGCCTCTGATGGCTACTGGTTAGCGCCTTGCATGGCAGCTCCCGCCATCAGTGTGTGAATGTGTGTGTGAATGGGTGAATGTGGAAATACTGTCAAAGCGCTTTGAGTACCTTGAAGGTAGAAAAGCGCTATACAAGTATAACCCATTTATGAATTTTCCCTCACACTCTTCTGTTATGTTGAAAATTATCCAATGCTGCAAAACTTCAAAAGAAAAGCAAAACTCTCAGAACTGAGATATAGGCTGTGTCTAAAGCAGTTTTCAACTAGTGAGGCGGGTCCCATAGGGGGGTGCGGTGCGATGCCCAGCGGCGTGTATAATCCTGGGGAACTTGCTTTATCATTATCCTGCTTCAAACCCCGCTTCGAAAAGATGTGCACTAGAAGACTTGCTTATTGTAGCAATTAATCCTGACTTTCTCATTTTGATGAACAAAAAAGTTATCACAAATAGTTTTATTCATTTTTGTTTTGTATGTTAATGTGTTTCATATATTGTGCTCTTGAGTTAATGTTGCTTATCAATTTAAATGTATTATTTATTGCATTTATTAAATTATATTTTTTTAGTATTAAAGGGTTTAATGTGGTCAACAAATGTTTATAGTTAATGTAAGGATTTACCGTTTTTCTGGACTATAGAGCGCACAGGTATATAAGCCGCACCCACTAAATTTGAGAAGAAATTAATATCTTTCCATATATTCACACCGCACCATAAGTCACAGATATATACTGTACATTGTGAAATGAGTTATTTACACAGAAATATGTATTAAATGTTTACTTACACACCTTAATTGTTTCCAAATGGTGCCTGTAACACTGCAGCAAAACAGCTGATCATACATAAATAAATAAATAAATAAATATACAAAACAGAAGTCCTCGTCATGGACCCACTAGCTGCGGAAGCTAGCTCTCCAATCAGCTAAACACTCAGTAACTCCACGGTGACGTTTCGGTGAATTTACTGAGGAATTTGTGAAAATGAAATAATACAAAAGGAATGCCAGTTGTAAGTTAATAATACTAACACAGACACTTGTTAGCATAGTAGCTAAAGCTAACGACATTACGATAACGCGTTCAAATATGCATGAAAACACTGCATGATGCACTTGAAATCTTTTTTATTACGTTAAAATTGTTTTTTGTAAGTTGATCTATATTTCTTCCTTTGATTTCTTCAATGTTAAGGATACAATGTTATGCAAAGGTTTACTTATAACAATTTTATTGACAAATGATACTATTTAGAGTAGCGGCGGCGCGTGGAAAAGGTACAACATTTTTTCTTCTTCCTGTGGGGGGTGTAGCAGAAAATAATTGAGAAGCACTAGTCTAAAGTGACACTTTCATACAGTTTTTGTGTGCATAAATGCGGTGGAAAGTAATGAACAGGAGACGAAGCAACAGGTTATTACTGCGATAGTCATTTTTGGTATATGCGCAGTAATGGATTAGGACAAAATTACTAAATACTGGCAGAACGACTTGGTCCCTAAATTGTGTGTCATTATTAGAAAATAAAAAAAGAAAATTCTTGTAATTTTCTGTCAGGCACTTTGAATTAATTGCCTTTTGTATGAATTGTGCTCTATAAATAAACTTGCCTTGCCTTATAAAGTAAAGCGATCTGTAAAAAAGGTAAATAAATCCCAGCTTGAACAGTGTAAAAGGATATGTTCTGACTTCAACACTTTGTCCTGCCTGCAGATCCTGTGGACTTTCTCCATCTACTTGGAGTCTGTGGCCATCCTGCCACAGCTCTTCATGATCAGCAAGACGGGCGAGGCTGAGACCATCACCACACACTACCTGTTCTTCCTGGGACTGTACAGAGCACTCTACCTGGTCAACTGGATATGGAGGTTCTACTTTGAGGGATTCTTCGACATGATTGCCATTGTTGCAGGGGTGGTGCAGACCATCCTTTACTGCGACTTCTTCTACTTGTATGTTACAAAAGGTGAGTCCCAATGCATGTTCAGACAATGTGGAGAGAGTGGATGCTCCGTTATTTCATAAATCCATGGAATGACAACAGTTGGCACATGCTAAGCTAATCGATACCAGCTTGTCTGAGTGCTTACCTATCAAAACCAATGCACTTCGAGTTTTCAAGCATTTTTGTTCCATGTTATCCTTGGCTGTCATTCGACCTCAACGTGGCGGCAGCCAGCTATAGTTATCTACCTCTAGCTTCTGGAAATTGGACTCCACATTAGACTTTTTCTCACAGTGACATGTTTTTTTGAAAAAGAAGAGAAATGGGGTAGTTCGGAGTGGGGGTTTTCCTGGAGGGAGAACTACAGTGCATCTAGAAAACATTCACAGCGCTTCACTTCTGGCACATTTTGTTATGTTACAGCCTTATCCCAAAATGGAATAAATCCATTATTGTTGTCAAAATACAATATCCCATAGTGAGAATATGAAAGTTTTTTTAAAAAAATTTTCAAATTGATCAAAAATAAACATTCACATGTAAACAAGTATTCACAGCTTTTGATCATTAATTTGTTAATGCACCTTTGACAGAAATTAAAGCCTCAAGTATTTTTGAATACGATGCCACAAGCTTGCCACACCTATCTTTGGGCAGTTTCGCCCATTACTCTTTGCAGCATCTCTCAAGCTCCAAAAGGTTGGACGGGAAGCCTTGGTTTTCATCCAGGATGTCTCTGTACAATTCTGCATTCATCTTAGTCTAGTCAGGTAAGTGACCAAGAACCCGATGGTCACTCTGTCAGAGCTACAGCATTCCTCTGTGGAGAGAGGACAACCATCTCTGCACCAATCAGGCCAGTATGGTAGAGTGGCCAGAATGAGTGGAAGTCCTTTCTTAGGAAAAAAAACGTTTGCCAAAATGCACTTGAAATACTCTGACCATGAGAAACAAAATTTCCTGGTCGATAAGACAAAAGATTGAATTCTTTGGCGTGAATGCTAGGCATCATGTTTGGAGGAAACCAGGCACTGCTCATCACCAGACCAATACCATCCCTACAGTAAACCATGGTGGTGGTAGCATTATGCTGTGGGGGTGTTTGTGAGCAGCACAAACTGGGAGTCTCGTCAGAATAGAGGGACTGATGAATGCAGCAATGTAGAGACATCCTGGATGAAAACCAATGCTTTCCCTTCAACCTGATAAAGCGTGAAAGGTGCTGCAAACGGGAATAGGCAAAACCGCCCAAAGATAGGTGTGCCAAGCTTGTGGCATCATATTCAAAAAGACTTAATTACTGCCAAAGGTGCATCAACAAAGTATTGAGCAAACGTCTGAATACTTATGTACATACTTATGTACAAAAAAAATCTACATTTCTGTTTTTTTCTGTTAAGATGGGTTGTTGAATGTAAATACATTTATGAGAAATAAAATGAACTTTTTTGATTTTAGAAAATGGCTGCAATGAAACAAAGAGTGAAACATTTAAAGGGGTCTGAATACTTTTTGTTGTTTAGAAACCTGCCGAGTCAACGTCTTAGGCTGGCACGATAACCAAGAAATGAACGTAAAGAAAAGAAAACCTACTACAGAGAAGCAAGTTAAAATTAAAGCTGCGAGCAACGTTGAACGGGCCCTCGCCTGCAACGTGGGGTTCACATGAGTCGGCGGGCACGCATGCGGTCACGTCCTCCCCAATGCCCTGACCCACCACCAAAAATTCCAGAAGATTGTGGCGTATGTGTAAGGAAGTTATTGCTGTTGTCAATTTTCACCACAAGGGGGTGATACTGGCACCACTGCATAGATTTGGTTGCATCCCACCCAATACTCTGACCCACCATCAAACAGCATGTAGCATGTGAAAAAGTAACGACAGTTATAGTGTTCCACCACAAGGGAGAGATATTGGTGCCCTAGAAGTCATGCAGTTGCGTCCCACCCAACCCACCATCAAAAATTTCAGGAAGATCTGAGTATGTAGAGGGAAGTCATGACTGTTATAATTTTCCACCACAAGGGGCCAATGCAGTTTCAAAATTAACGTTTAGCCATGATCGGACACTGATCTTACAGACTTGGCTAAAAACTAACGATAAAGTACGTGGAGCTATAAACACTGAAGTGCCAGTTTGCAAGCAGTGCTGTAAATCTCAAACAGTGGTATGTGTACCATTAGCGGTACACGGGCTCCATCCAGTGGTATGCCAAAGATTGAATTCAATATTTAGGTACAGTGTTTTTTTTATCTATATTCAAACACAGTGTTACCGTTTAAAACTGTGTGTATTGTTACAATGGCCAAAAATATTAAATATACTTGTCAATCAAAACTTTTACCTTGTTTTTAACAAATACTTAAGCCTACTATGCTACTGTATTTTAATGTTTGTTATTCTGGTGGTATTTGGAGAGCCAAGTGTTAACTGAGGTAGTACTCGGTGAAAAAAATTTGAGAACGTTTCTCCGTAGTGTTTTAGCTACTTCTATATCACTAATCCTCGCCTCCATGGCGACAGATAAAGTAGGTTTCTTACAAATACCATCGATGCAGGATGTGGAATAGCTAAACATGCTTCACTCCACACTGAAGGAGGATGCAATAGCTAACAGCAAGCTAGCACTCCTCAATGTCAACAAAAGGGTGGATCTATACAAATATTGATTGTAACGATACCAAGAACAAGACTACAATGATCACGTCAATATTTTTCATTATCACAAAAGATGATTTTCGCAAATTGGCAGCCACGCTTCCGTTAGTCTACTCCAGGGGCAACTCTTGCTACCAATGTAGCTTACCACCACCTACTTACGTGTGAATGTGGAGTGAATGAATAATGGGTTCTCACTTCTCTGAGCGCTTTGAGTATCTAGTCAATAGAAAAGCGCTATATAAATATAATCCTTTATCATTTTTATTAAAACCTATTTTAATTTTTGTATTGTTTACAAACTCAGGAAGTATGTCCATGGACACAGGAGAACTTTTAATTATGACCAATGTATGATTCTGTAACTACTTAGTATTGGATTGATACCCTAACTTGTAGTATCACCCAAAACTAATGTAAAGTATCCAAACAGAAGAATAAGTGATTATTACATTTTAACAGAAGTGTAGATAAAACATGTTTAAACAGAAAATAACCAGATATGAACAGTGAACGAACAAGTAGATTAATAATCCATTTTCTACAGCTTGTCCCATATAATTTTGACAAAATAATAGAATGGGAAATGACATAATATATTACTGCATACGTCAGCAGCCAAATTAGGAGCCTTGCAACCCGTTGGCTTACTTACTACTAAGACAAGTTGTCTTGTATGTTCACTATCTTATTTAATGACAAAATTATTCTGTAAGTGCAATAAGAAATGTTAAATTAAATGTATCATAGATGTTTTAATTGACATTAAAGCCAATAATAATTGTTTTGTATGTTTTCCTTAATTTTCAAAAGTATTGAAATACATTTTGGTACCTGTATCGGGACAACCCGCATCCTGGGTGTGTAAATAAAGCTTGCAGCGCTGCCTCCGCCAACTAAGACTAAGATTGTAGGTGACAGACAAAATGATTCACCTCCCTCTTTTAATTATGCCATTAATAAACAGACTTGGGTGCTAACAGCGATGCACAGAAGTGAAATCTCTTTTACCTTATTTGAAAGTGTGAGATGAAGAAATGGGAAAAAGTTAAAGTTAATATTAATATTTTGTTTTGATTGATATATTATCTGCCCAGGCATACGATTGTAATACATTTTCGAATTCCTTTGGACATCGTATTTAATGCTTTTTTTTAATGCCATACAAGACCTTAATATTTGCAAGGTCCATTTAATGACTTTTAATGCTTTTTAACGCTGAACCAACTACCAAAGCAGCATGCCCTGTCACATCTGCCCTTATTTTGAGCTGCAATTATCACCATTATTGGTCAAACTAAATATATAAATGCCAGCACCAAAACAACCCAAACCAACTTGACTCAAACCAAGCATAAATGGCACCTAGAACAGTGTTTGCATTGGTTTATAGATTTGATGTGGCAGGGAGAGGCGCTGGCGCAAATGTGCAGCTTGGCCAACTTCAATGCAATGGCTTGCACACATGCAGATGCTCATTGTGTGTGTGCTGGGGATGAGATTGATGAAACGCTCGTCCACAGTTACATTTGACAAAAACTGCCATGGGGCGCCTTGCTAATATAGTAATCGGGGAAAGCAATAATTAATGTGTCGTGTCTATGGATGTTCTCATTTATCCAGGTCATTGCAATCTCAGGGCATTTATTCGATCGCAACTGGACTGTTTGGTTTGTCTTAGAAGACGTTTCGCCTCTCATCCAAGTAGGCTTCATCAGTTCATGCTCATAGACTTAGATTGGTCAGATCTAGTTTTAGGCTTAGATTGGTCAGGTCAGGTCTAGCGGCTGGTGCCAAAACTCTGAATATTTACACACCAATACAAGTATAATATACAATATAATTAATGTGTCCATTTTGTGTTACACATAAACCTATCCGCCTCTTGTTGCAGTTCTCAAAGGAAAGAAACTGAGTCTGCCTGCTTAAGTGCCAAAGAGGAGCGTATTGGCAGAAGAAGGGGACTGGTTGGGAGGAGGAGACGCTTTGGACACCTGTGATATCTCCACCACTCCCTTCCAGTAAGGTGGCTGAGACAGACAGCAAGTAGAAGCAGATCCAGCATCAGAACAACTGTAGAAGCTGGTCCATGCTTGGTGGATATCTGTTTGACGCATCTTGCATTACTTTTTTTTTTTATTACTTTGTATAAAGAAAGAAGAAATAAAAGTGGAAAATGTTTTCTACATATAAAAAACACTTCGCTGCAGATTAGACATTTTAGTGTATCTCTGGTTAAATGTAAAATTGCATTTCATTTAGCCTTGTATAATTTCCAAACAGTTGTGGTGGTATTGACTTTTTAGAATGGCCCATTGCTTTTCTGTACATTTTTTTGGGAGGGTGATGCTACACCCTCCCAACTTTGATGCGAAAAAAATCAACATTGTTTCCCTAGTTTTAGCAGTATGCATTGCTATGTAAAAGGCCATTTTTTACACGCCATGTTTCTAAATTACTCAAAAAAGCACGTTAGAATAATACCAATAATAAAATGCATTCACCGTTGATTATGGCTTATTTCTGAGTCTTTTTGTGTTACTTTGTTGAATCTGTTATTAAGGACATAAAATACAACATCAAATTATTGGCAGGTTTGACAGTGATTTGTCAAATGTTATTATATAAGACCTCAGATTCCTTTAGGTGTATTTTCTTACTTGCAAGGGAAACCCTTTTACTGTTTGGAACAATTAAATATTGCTGGGAGGTGCTGACGTATTTATTTGGATCTTACTGATTTCCACTGAACAGATTCAATAGAGTTGTCCGACTGTTGTATATAATTGTAATGTTCAGCAAGCACTCTTACATTACTCTTACAGAATCGACTTGTTTAGGCCTGCTTTTCCTCTACAGGGTTTCATGTAATGCCAATTATAATCATCTTTTTAATTTCATAAAAAAATGTGCAACATGTTGCCATTGCCACCACAAATAAAGACTTATAAAATTGTGAAATTGTTATTATTTCGATGGAGTTTGAACTGGGTGTAGGTAACCATTATGAAATGGTGAAATTGTTACTCTTTCAATGGAGTTTGAAATGGGTGGAGGTAACCAGACATTTTAATGTACAATAAAGTTACTCTTTCAATGGAGTTTGGACTGCGTGTAGGTAACCAGACATTTTAATGTACAATAGAGCGGTACAAAAAGTGTGTAAAATGTCATCCATCCATCTGTTTTCTACCGCTTGTCCCTTTCGAGGTCGCGGGGGTCGCTGGAGCCTATCAGCTGCATTCGAGCGGAAGGCGGGGTACACCCTGGACAAGTCGCCATCTCATCACAGCCAACACAATAGACAACATTCACACTCACACACTAGAATAGATTAAATTCTAGAATTGTAAATGTTGGCAGCTATATTCCATCAATATATTTGGGTGCATGTTTGCTTTCATATTGAGATGTACGTCAAAATGCTGTGTGTGCCCGGAACACAAAATGATGAGTTCAGTTGCCAACCGTTTAGAATTAAAAACGCGGTAAATTTTGTGATCGTCATTTCCGGTAAGCGATCCTTCAGGACATTGCTTCGCTGTCAAAATTCACACACTCAGGAAACAAGTACGGTACACAGTCACTGTGTACTTACTGTATTTATTTGAGGCACAGTCACGTTCGTAAGGGCTACATTTTAAACTTACAAATGTATTTTATAATGACGTAAACTGGAGAAGACCGTTTTTTATAACCCGCACATGCGCAAATGCATCTTTCTTTGCTCTCGTTCGACCACAAACGTCAAATTTAACTGATTACGACATTTACCACGTTGATCGCGCTATTTTTCTAATGTTTACTAAAATGGGATGATAGCGAAAAATTGTTAAAGTTACTTTTGTGAATCACATGCTTTGTCCGCAATGCACTGAAAATGATTCGTGAGAGACGGAATCATTTTTCAATATGCGGGGAAGTCGGACATAAATAGCCGTCGGACAAAACGTTAACGGCTGCCTACAGATGGCGTCTCCGCTGTCTTGAACTTTCGCTTTAAAATATCTTACACATTGTGTGTTTAGTGGCACGTTTCATTGCTACTTTGTTATCGTTCTTCATACATTAGACAGTGGCGGCATCCAAGTGTTTGATACTTTTTTTAAATTGGTAAAAATCGAAGACGTCGAAGTTGATTTTGTGGCTGGACTCAAACGCCTGCATCTTATTTGCAAATAACAATGAATACAGGTACGTTACACTTTCCATATTTAATGTGAAATATGCACTTTTTTAACGAACAAAACACTTTCATGATTCAATAGGTGTGCAGCTTCCTGTTTCCGCTTTGCGCCTCCTGGTGTCACCAATTCAGCTTGTGTCTGCAGCAATCTGGCAGACCATCCAGAATCGAGTTGTGGCTGATTATGGGTTGCTGGAGGATTTCGTTTCCATGGTGACAGACATTGTCCCAGATCTGCTCACTAACTCTCAGAGGACCCAACTCATCCTGGGCCTGCAAGTGCGGGTAAGAAGGCCACTTACGGAATGAAAATGTAGTTACAGTTAATGTAGGTACTGTAGTACCTTGGATTTCTAATGCCCCAATTTTTTACGAGAATTATTGCCAAATATGGTATTAACTACTTGTTAACATGCAAGAGTTGTATAATAATTGATAAAAATAAATGTACTTACAAGACGTTCCGCTGAGTAATTGCCCAAATAATCCCAATCTTGTGTTAATATACTGCGTGAGTCAGTCTGTGGCTGTGATGTACACAGGGATTTTGGGTGTCAGGTGCTCAGGCCAGAAAAAAGGGCACCGATCGTGAGAAATGTTCACAAATTTATTGTGAATCGCTGCAGGTTTTTTTCACCAAACAACTCAACTCAAGACCTTGTTAGAATGGATCGCACAGGGTTTATGATGCTTACCTTTAGCGGAAGGGATGTGGGTTGGAGCCCCAGTCTGGGCATGTCTTTATTTTTGTGTTTTTTTGACAGATTTTACGACAATTCTTGATAAGAATGAAAATTATGCGTCGTGACCTGAATATTAACCAAGTATTAATAACATAGTTATTGTAGGACCTAACGCAGAGGAACTACTTTTAGCAGTGCCTCGATCACAGAGAAGTAACGAGCTAATGCAGCTAACAGGCAGCTATGGACATTCTGAAGCGGTGAGCTTCTGCATCGCCTCAGAGTTGGTGAAAGTTTGTGTTTTATTATGAATAATGCCTCATATTTTGTTGTAGCAATAAACTGAGAAGTTGGTCATCTCTAACATTCAATGTCGCCCTAGAGACAGAAAAAGACACCCGTTTGCGCCTTTTTTTTTTTTTACCTTAGTGAAGTTTATGCTAAATTCGTCATCTAAACGGAAAACACAAGGTTTGAGAGTTGACAGTAAGTGATTTGTGTTTGTAGTTTATATTTCCTGTTTATCACTGAGCAATAGTGCTACTTGCTGGATCTGCTTATCACTCAGCTTCTAAAACTTGTAGATCATCCTCCTAATATTCATGCTCAAATATATACGATTCTGGATCGTTATTTGTCCCAAAGATGTCATTGGTTTTCCTGAGGTCTGCCATGATGAGTATTAGTTGTATTTTGTAAACGTTGTAATGCGTTTTTGAAATCAATGCACTGCTGTAATGCTTAAAACGGCCAAAATATTTCAATATTACATGTTATCATGAATATGCCTGTTACTACATTACATATATGCTTACATGTATGTACTGTTACTACATTACATATATGCTTACATGTATGTATGTATATATTTTAGAGCACTTTATAGGCGGAATAGATCGAATCCCATTACCTCCGTTGTTAGCCATCTACTACATGCTGTATATTACAAATTACAATTAATGAAAAAAAGATAAAAACATGTGTTCTTGTCTTGCAAAGGGATTATGAATGACTGGCAAAATAAAATAACAAATGCAGTTCCCCTTTTAAAATAAACAATTTTCTGCTTTCCATAAGCTTCATTGTACTTTTCTAATAACTGCACATCATCAACATTGAAATTGCACTTTTAACATGTGTACATTAATAAAAAAAAATACAAATCTCACAGATTGTGGGCACCCACACAACACTGATCTCATGTGCGCGCTATTGTAGCGGCCGTGCAGAAACTGTGTCCATGTATTTAAAGTTCTGGGCACTCAATGTGGTCTGTAATTTATAAATGTTTATTTGTTGCACTCATTAAACAATTAATCAATGCAATACAATATAAATCAAAGCTTTTTTCAAATAGACTTGATCAATTATTCGTTGCAGCCCTACTTGTATCGTTGTAATGTTGTTGTTTTTTAAATATTGTAATCAGTCCAACAAAATAACACATACTAATGCACTATTAATACATAATGATAAATAAATGATAAATGGGTTGTACTTGTATAGCGCTTTTCTACCTTCAAGGTACTCAAAGCGCTTTGACAGTATTTCCACATTTACCCATTCACACACACATTCACACACTGATGGCGGGAGCTGCCATGCAAGGCGCTAACCAGCAGCCATCAGAGGCAAAGGGTGAAGTGTCTTGCCCAAGGACACAACGGACGTGACTAGGAAGGTAGAAGGTGGGAATTGAACCCCAGTAACCAGCAACACTCCAATTGCTGGCACAGCCACTCTACCAACTTCGCCACGCCGTCCAATTCCAAACCAATCCCAGCCCAGCAACACTTTGAATAGCAATCAACACAGCAATTGACATGGCATACAAACATGACACAAACAATCCAAAATTAATAATGTCAACAACAGTATCAATATTAATAAGATTTTCTACATAACAGTGATTAAAAACATAAACACAAACAAGCAAAAAAAATCATTGTTATAATCACTCATTTACATTGCCATCACAGTCATTAATAATAATACAAATAAAAAAAGAACTATAGCGTCACAGTGACTTACACTTGCATCGCATATCATAAGCTTGACAACACATTGTATCCAATATTTACCACAAGGATAAAAATAAGTCATATTTTAAGTTCATTAAATAGTTAAAACAAATGTATATCATGGATAATAATAAAAATAATAATGGATTAGATTTATTTAGCGCTTTTTTATCGACTTGGTGAGAACCTATCATTCATTCACTCCACATTCACACGTAGGTGGTGGTAAGCTACATTTGTAGCCACAGCTGCCCTGGGGTAGACTGATGGAAGCGTGGCTGCCAATCCCATATTCCAAGATATGACTCATTATTATCTAAACTAAATGCATTTTTTTTTTCTGATAACATCTCCATAGCTTGTGTATACCGATCAATATGAGTTTGACTAGCAACATCTATCAATTTTTTAAAATAGTACTGTTTTTGTAATGTTTTTAGCTGCACCAATGGTGTGGTTAAGTTTGCACCAAATAACGTCAGGTGCTGCGTGTCGGAGGAGACATAATGTAGACTTTTTTTCCCCACAAGAACTCAAATATATGACCCTTCAGATATTAAAACATTTGGGGGAATTGATTCCAGAGATTAATTTGTATTCTTAAATTAATTAAGGAAAAAAAGGTATCTTTTCTTGTGCAAAGCAAAGTCAGTACTTTGATAAAGAAAGTGAGAGAAACATTATTATATTCAAGAAAGCCGTTGTAGCAAAACACGATTGTGATGTCCGTCTTTCTTCTCCTCCTCACTCGCCCTCTCAATAAGATCTTCTCTAACAAGTCCTCAGTGATGAATGAACATAACACATTTTGACATTACTTTCATGCAATACACATTTTCTACTACATCTAAAACAATAATTGTTCTTTTTTTAGTGTTTTGCGTTAACATTTTGTGGCGTCTGTACAGATATATTGGATCTACAGTTTTTGATTAAATTGATTTGTTTTTCATATGTTTTTTTAGAACGTATTAATACCAAAACCAAGGTAGCACTGTATGTTTATTGTTGTATTTAATAGGAATAGAATGCTCTATAATGTTTTTGAACAGTATGCCTTCCTTTGTATTTTCTTTAGCTTATCTTGGAGTTATGTCAGTTTAAAAAAACAGCCAACTTAAAAACCATGCAGCAACATCTGGACAGACTGAACATCCTCATCAAGGTACTTACACTCTATACTGTAGTTATTGTAATCCTATGTACAGTAGATCCCCGCCTATTTAGGTTTTAGCATCCCTTCATATTTGGAGATTCATTTTCTCTCGGGAAATATAGTGCTGCAGCTATGAATCAATTCAATAAATTCATTTTCCAGCATTAAGATGCTTTCATGAGACTTGATGTCTTGGAACATCGCATTTTGCCGCAAATAGCAGGGATTTACTGTACTGCATATGAAAATTAGGTTCAAATAACATTTATATATATATTTTTCTCCTACTGTGATGTTTCACAATGTTTTGCAGGCATTTGCTACGGATGAGGATGACGAGCCTTGTTTAGACTTTGTAGATTTTGTCAAACACTTGCTGAACAGTCCTGCTCAGAGGGAACACTTCTTTCTGGTGAGTGCATTTTCACACTCAGATTAAATAAATGTCACAAAAAGTGGATGTATTGTGGTTCTATATATTGTTCCTAACAATCGAAAGCAACAAAAATGACAAATACCTGAAAAAAAGTTATAGTTTGTTTTCTCTTCTACACCATTTAAATTTTTAGCTCCCCTTTTTAGCCGTGGCTTCCAACTGTGGACACAAACACATGCAAGCACACAGCGTTGCCAACTGTGAAAATGAAATGAAATACAATAAAAAATACAATGAAAATGATGTTGATGAAGCATATGGAACATTTTTAAACACATTCATAATACTTTTTGACAAACATTGTCAATGGAAACAACTCAGTAGAAAGCAGAGAAAGAAGAATCAACCATGGGTGACTAAAGGATTAAAAAATGCTTGTAATAAGAAGAATACATTATATAGAAAATGTATAACACAAAGAACTACAGAGGCAGAAAATAAGTAGATAAACAAGCTAACATACTACGAACATGTAGAAAAGAATATTACAGTCAAATATTAGACAGGAACCAAAACAATATGAGAGCAACATGGGGCGTCCTCAATAGTATTATTAAAAATGGCACTAAGATGGATTACCCCCAATACTTCTCAGACGGAAACGTAAATAATGACAACATGAAGAGAGTAGTTGAAAACTTCCAAAATTACTTTGTAAATATTGGACCAAAATTGGAGGAAAGGATTCCAGGCCCAGTTTCAACTGAGGACTTCAATGACACCATAGATAGAAATCCCAACTCAATGTTCCTCACAAAAGTGACACAAGAGGAAATAGTTAAACTCGTGAAAAAATGCAAATCTAAGACTTCAATCGATTGTAATGGAATTGATATGGAAAAGATAAAGAAGGTTATTGAAGAGATCTCAGGACCATTAAAGTATATTAGTAACCTATCATTGCAAATTCTCAAACAAAATTTAAAAAGTTGCACCAATTTATAAGACTGAAGACAAACACCATTTTCCAAATTATAGACCTGTTTCTTTACTTCCACAATTTTCTAAAATCATTGAAAGACTGTTCAATAACAGATTGGAGAGTTTTGTAAACAAATATCGAATACTCGCCAATATGGATACAGAGCTAATATTTCAACTTTGATGGCCTTGATCGAAATTACAGAGGAAGCAGCAGCAGTGTTGATGGATCAATCTAAATCATTTGACACAATTAATCACAATATTTTAATCCAAATATTAGAACGGTATGCCATCAAAGTGTTGGTTTTAAACTGGATTAGAAGTTACTTAACCAACAGGAAACAATACGTGAAGCTAGGCAAACACACATCTACAACGCTGAATATATTCTGTGGTGTACCCCAGGGATCAATATTAGGACCAAAATTGTTAAATCTTTATATAAATGACATTAGTAAAGTTACAAAAGATTTAAAGTTATTATTATTCGCAAATGATACAACAGCGCTTTGTTCAGGAGAGAACACACAAAAGCTAATACAAATAACAACAAAAGAAACAAACAAATTAAAAGGATGGTTTGACAAAAACAGACTATTCTTAAACCTCAGTAAAACTAAAATAATGCTATTTGGTAACAGTAGAAGGGAAAGTCAAACACAAATACAAATAGATGGAATATAAATTGAAAGAGTAAATAAAACCGAATTTCTAGGTATAATGATTGATGATAAAATGAACTGGAAGTCTCATATAAAAAATATACAACATAAAGTAGCAAGAAACACGTCAACAATGTATAAAGCTAAATATGTATTGGACTGTGTTACCATATGAGTTATTGTGCAGAAATATGGGGAAATAACCACAAAAGTACACTTCATTCATTAACGGTGTTACAAAAAAGATCAGTTAGAATAATACATAATGTTGGATGTAGAGAACATTCAAACTCTTTATTCATTGAATCGAAAATACTGAAATTCCACGACATAGTCAGTTTGTAAACAGCTAAAATTCTGCACAAAGCAAACTATAACCTGCTACCCAAGAATATACAACAATTCTTCTCAACAAAAGAGGAAAAATATAATCTTAGAGAAAAATGTAATTTAAAACATTTGTATGCATGTACAACACTTAAAACCTTTAGTATATCAGTATGTGGAATTAAATTATAGAATGGATTAAGCAAAGAAATCAAAGAATGTACTAATATGATCCAATTGAAGAAACTCTTCAAACTTAAAGTGTTTACAAAGTACTAGGAAGAAGAACCATGATAAAAACATTATGAATTTATTCCATCCATCCACTCATTTGCTAGATAATCTTATTTATCTCACCGTTTGAAATATAACTTACTTCACTAACTATTTATTTATTTATTTTTAACGTTATTACTTATGAAGTATATTGTGAATAAATTGAGAACAGGGAGTGAACAAAAGTGTTAGCAACTGCTATGAAAAGGGGAAGGATTAAATAAGCTCTGCTTCTTTTCCACTCCTTTTTGAACATGTTGAATTGAGAAAAACGGGAAACTGTGATGTACTGGTAGGGCTGCAACAAATAGTTGATCAAGTCGATTTGAAAAAAGCTTTGATTTATGTTGTATGGCAGGGGTGTCCAAAGTGCGGCCCGGGGGCCATTTGCGGCCCCAGCTAATTGTTTAGCGGCCCACCACACATTCTGGAAATGCTATTGCAAAAATTTAAAATAAACATTAAAAAAAGTGGAATGAGGTGAAATCTAACGAGGAAAAGTTGCAATGTTGACACAAAGCTGTCATGCAGGCTGTTTGTTTTTCTTTTGTCTTTCTTTATTTTGCTTTTTTTGCCATTGCTCAAAAAAAAAAATGTTTACAAAAAAATTCAATGTTATAATCAATTATTGATCCATTCAAGGCTCCAATTACTTCAAATATTTCACTTTAAAATGTTTTATGTGGAAAATATTGCATATATTGTGTGGTTGCCATATAAAAACAATGTTTTCTTTGACATAAGAGCATAAAACAAACAAAATAATAGTTCAAACGTAAAATGGGCAGATATATCTGAAGTTGATCTCGTAATTTAAGTGTTGAAAGTAAAAAAATATATAATAAAAATGTATCACTTTATGAGTGGGGGACCTTTTGGATCCCAAATATATTTAATGGGATTTTATTTATCTTTTCACTGTGATTAATCAAAAATAATAATGAATTAAAATCAATGGTGTCCTTATTTTTAACATTTTAATGACTGAGACCCTTTATATTTATATATTTTGTTATGATTTGCAACTGAAAAATATCAAAATGGCCCTCGCATGCTTTAATTTTTCCGTGTGCGGCCGTCAATGGAAAAAGTTTGGACACCCCTGTTGTATGGCTTTGATTAACTGTTTAATAAGTGGAACAAATAAATATATAAATTCCAGACGCATTGAGTGCCCAGAACTTTAAATACATGGACATAGTTTCTGCACGGCCGCGACAATAGAGCACACATGAGATCAGTGTTGTGTGGGTGCCACTATTTAATTTTTTTTTTAAATGAATGCACACATGTTAAAAGTGCAAATCAAACTGTGATGACATTGTTGCTCCAGTAACATTTTCTTGTAACCATACTTTAGAACAGGGGTCTCAAACTCAATTTACCTGGGGGCCACTGGATGCAGAAACTGGGTGAGGCTGGGCCGCAAGAAAAGATTTCTTAAAAAAATCTAACATGCACTTTTTAATGAATTCACCTTCCTTGAATGGCTATCCCGCCCTAGCAACATACTTGCCAACCCTCCCAATTTTTCCGGGAGACTCCCGAATTTCAGTGCCCCTCCCGACAATCTCCCGGGGCAACCATTCCCCTGAATTTGTCCCGATTTTCACCCGGACAATAATATTAAGGGCGTGCCGTGATGTCACTGCCTTTAACGTCCTCTACAACCTGTCGTCGCGTCCGCTTTTTCACCATACAAACAGCGTGCCGGCCCAGTCACATGTTGTATGAGGCTTCTGCAGACACGTAAGTGACTGCAAGGCATACTTGATCAACAGCCATACAGGTCACACTGAGGGTGGCCGTATAAACAACTTTATCACTGTTACAAATATGCGCCACACTGTGAACCCACACCAAACAAGAATGACAAACACATTTCGGGAGAACATCCGCACCGTAACACAACATAAACACAACAGAACAAATACCCAGAACACCTTGCAGCCCTAACTCTTCCGGGCTGCAATATACACCCCCGCTACCACCAAACGGTGCGGATGTTCTCCCGAAATGTGTTTGTCATTCTTGTTTGGTGTGGGTTCACATTGTGGCGCCTATTTGTAACAGTGTTAAACTTGTTTATACGGCCACCCTCAGTGTGACCTGTGTGGCTGTTGATCAAGTATGTCTTGCAGTCACTTACTTGTGTCTACAGAAGCCAAATACAACATGTGACTGGGCCGGCACGCTGTTTGTACAGGTTGTAGCGGGCGCTAAAGGCAGTGACATCACGGCACGCCCTTAATATTGTTGTTTGGGTGAAGACATTCGAGAGAATGGTTGCCCTGAAATTCCTGAGTCTCCCGGAAAAATCAGGAGGGTTGGCAAGTATGACGCTGTCAAGCGCCATTCCTATAAAACTCGCATTTTCATATTAAGGTGGGGCCGCAAAATAACGTCTCCCGCGGGCCGCGTGTCTGAGACCCCTACTTTAGAATGTTTGATGAATGTACATCTTCAATTTTGAAAGCAAGTATATTTATTTAATTAAACATGTATTTTTCATATTTTACTAGTACAATGTATATAAATAGCCAAAAAAGACAAAAATGTTCAGCGCCACCTGTTTTTAAACGGTGCCCACCCGATTGTTCTACAAATTTAGTTTCGTAGCCTCATGTGTATGAATTGAAACATAATTAGACAGGTGCTTGTGTACCACCACACGCTTTCAGCCTAGTGGCGAGCACGGTCTTCATCCTCCTCGGGGTTGCTTCATCCCACAGCGAGACCGTCGTCTGACGGCTGGTCGCCTCTGAGCCTGTGCCTTCTACTCTTTCTTCCGCGAGTGGCGGTCTGGACTTACGGAGCCCGTTGGCCGTGATGGATTTTCTTTTTTTGATTGCTTTCGGCGGGTCAAGAGCATTTTGTCTCGTCTTCTCAAAGATAGGTGAGCCCATAGTGCGTTTGATTTAATGTAAACAATTTCATTGGCCCACCGTGACCCGTGCGGCAATTTCATTGTAGCACGTGTCGAATGTGACTTGGCATTGTCATGCTGAAATAAGCAGGGGCGTCCATAATAACGTTGCTTGGATGGCAACATATGTTGCTCCAAAACCTGTATGTACTTTTCAGCATTGATGGTGCCTTCACAGATGTGTAAGTTACCAATGCCTTGGGCATCAATACACCCCCATACCATTACAAATGCTGGCTTTTGAACTTTGCGCCTATAACACCCCGGATGGTTCTTTTCCTCTTTGGTCCGGAGGACACGACGTCCACAGTTTCCAAAAACAATTTGAAATGTGGACTCGTTAGACCACAGAACACTTTTCCACTTTGCATCAGTCCATCTTCGATGAGCTTGGGCCCAGCGAAGCTAGCGGCGTTTCTGGGTGTTGTTGATGAATGGCGTTCACTTTCCATAGTAGAGTTTTTTCTTGCACTTACAGATGTAGTGATAAACTGTTCTTACTGACAGTGGTTTTCTGAAGTGTTCCTGAGGCCATGTGGTAATATCCTTTACTCACTGATGTCGGTTTTTGATGCAGTACTGCCTGAGGGATCGAAGGTCATGTTGGTTTTCGTCCTTGCCGCTTACGTGCAGTGATTTCTCCAGATTTTCTGAACCCTTTGATGATATTACGGACCGTAGATGGTGAAGTCCCTAAATTCCTTGCAATAGCTCGTTGAGAAATGTTGTTCTTAAACTGTTCGACAATTTGCTCACGCATTTGTTCACAAAGTAGTGACCCTCGCCCCATCCTTGTTTGTGAATGACTGAGCATTTCATGGAAGCTGCTTTTCTACCCAAGCATGGCACTCACCTGTTCCCAATTAGCTTGTTCACCTGTGGGATGTTCCAAATAAGTGTTTGATGAGCATTCCTTAACTTCTTCAGTCTTTTTTGCCACTTGTGCCAGCTTTTTAAAAACATGTTGCAGGCATCAAATTCCAAATGAACTAATATTTGCAAAAAATAACAAAAGTTAACCAGTTCGAACATTAAGTATCTTGTCTTTGCAGTCTATTCAATCGAATATAGTTTGAAAAGGATTTGCAAATCATTGTAGTCTGTATTTATTTACGATTTACACAATGTGCCAACTTCACTGGTTTTGGGTTTTGTAATAATAATAAGTGTCCCTCTGTCTCTGACTCCTTTGTGATCATGTGACATGAGTGTTTTGCTTTTGCTTACTAGTTTTGATGACCCGCCTTATTTTGCTTTTGATTGGCCAGTCCGTAATGTTTCGCCCTAACCTTAGCCAATTGTGACTCATCATACGAACACAAACCAATCATCATACTTTTTTTTCGTATGTATGGATGTTCTCATTCATCCAGGTCATTTAATTTTGTCCATATTTTTTTGGCATGGATTCACAGTCCATTTTCTTTCTGTCGCTTGAGCTTTGATGTAAGCTTAAAGCCTCACGGGATTGGCAACAATAAATTGGCCCTAGTGTGTGAATGTGTGTGTGAATGTTGTCTATCTGTGTTGGCTCTGTGATGAGGTGGCGACTTGTCCAGCGTGTACCCTGCCTTTCGCCCGACTGCGGCTGGGATAGGCTCCAGCACCCTCGCGACCCCGAAAGGGACAAGCAGTCGAAAATGGATGGATGGATGGGTCTAAAAGTAGCTAAACTACAGGAAAAGCTACTTGTTAAAAAAGTAGCCATGCTACTGGAAAATGTAGCTAACCTCCATGGCTTAGCTACATGTAGCTTGTTACTGCCTTTAAACATGTTACATCTGTTGTCTTTTTAGAATGTTTTTCCCAAGGAGTTTGGCCCTTCGTATGACAAAGCCCTCAACTCCCTGATGGAGATGTTTCTGTCCAGACTTGAGGCTTTTCTCCCTTGGAAAACGTTCCAACAGGTACTTAAAAGAAAACACAACATACTAATCATCTGCATTGCAAGAAATATCAGGTCTCTATTCATTTTAGGTCACGTCTTCATGTGATGAGGTGTCCTCTGCTCTGGTAAACAGTATGGAATCCATGCGGCATTCTGAAGAGCTCAAGACCCTGCTGCATCATCACAGGGATCACATTCACCTCGGACCCAAAGGCAAGTCGTTTCTACTTACGTCTGTCTTAAGGAAGCCAAGATAACGACTGTTGAAGGTGGTGTCCATTAGAGGTGAGAAAAATGACTGATGCATCATCATGTTTGGAACGTGGGCAATTCTGAATCGATTGACAACTGTCCAAGTATCTATTATTAAAGTATGTTTATAAACATCTAAGTATCTATTATTAAAGTATGTTTATAAACATCTAAGTATCTATTATTAAAGTATGTTTATAAAAGTAATACGGGCGGTTTTAAAATGTAGATCTATTGCAAACAAATGGAAGAAAGAGGAGAGGACAAGCTATGCTAGCCGCAGCGCTAAGCGAGCTTGAATGTTAAGTAGTGAAACATGGAAAGAATAAATGCTTCATACACATCAACATAAATCTAACTGGAACCATGTTACAGCAGAAGAACTGATCAAGTAGATCAATAGGTCACGAGAAAATATTATCCACAGTGTGACAACGCTGTTAGCCATACATATGAATTAGTTAGTAGATATGGTGATAGTTTACAGCAACTGGGGGCAAAGTAGGAACGTTTTTTTAATTTTGTCACTTATCAGGCAGCTATTGTATCCAGTCTTCCATATATATAATGTATCTATACTGTGCGCACTCACATCCAAAAACCAGAAATTACACAATACTGCATAGGTCAGTAGCCACAGGAGGAGCCTTGTATACATAGTATTAATAATTAGATATAAGATATAATATAAACCTCCATGTCATGGTTTACCGAAAACCCACACATACTGATCAAAACCTACGTTTTGACTCACACCACCCACTGGAACACAAACTGGGCATTATCAGAACTCTCAGCTGGTCGTTTGTGAAAAGTGCATCCAGTTGTAGAAAAAACAAGAACAGAGTGGATGAGGAGGAAAAGGTGACAGACGCAAACATATTCTCATTCCATATGTATCAGGTGTATCTGAGAAACTCAGAAGGATTTTTAACAAACACAACATCCCAGTACACTTCAAGGCAGGCAACAACCTGAGTCAAGACTGGTGCATCCTAAAGACCGGACACCCCACACCCACAAAAACAACCTGGTGTATGCTATCCAGTAGGGTTGTGAATCTTTGAACACCGCACGATTCGATTCGATTCTTGGGGGGAACGATTCGATGCAGTATCGATTCTAGATTTAAAATCAATACTTTTTTTTTACTAACATTGGATGCCTGCTCTATAATTAACTACATTCCTCCATTAAAAAAAAACAGGTGTGATAAATTTCTATATTAGCGTACTTGAAAGAAAATTGGTTTTGTTTAATAAAATTCTACCCAAACATTTAATAAAGTCAAATACAAATCAGGCAACAAGAGAAGAAATCATGTCTGCTGTAAATCTGCACAGCAGACATGATCATCTACAGCAACAATATGATGTTCCTGAGTGAATAATTACTCATTTTTATTTATTCATTTATTTTTTAATTATAGTTTATTTTTTGTTACTGTATGTAAAATATACACCGCAACCACATAATTTCCCCATTGTGGGATAAATAAAGTCTAACCTATTATATAATATATGATATACAGTATGATAATTAAAGATACATAAGTAATCAAGGTAACACTTTAGTATGGGGAGCATATTCTAAGTAACAAAGACTTAATTATGAGTTATTTGGACGCTATGGTAACATATTGTAAGTAACAAAGACTTAATTTAGAGTTATTTGGTTAGGGTTAGGGGGTTAGGGTTAGGGCAGAATAAGGCATTAATAAGTACTTAATAATGAATAATTAAGAGCCAATATGTTACTAATTTGCATGTTAATAAGCAACTAATTAATAATGAATATGTTCCCCATACTAAAGTGTTACTATAATCAAATTAGAAACAAATCATAGTCCCTGAATTGTAATCAAATCGTGAGGTGCCCAAAGATTCCCTTTTTGCTATGTACTCACCATTTTTAGGTTTTTGAGCGCCACATCTGGGTTCTTGTAGTGCAATGCATTTTGCTGTACTACTCAGTGTTCATGACCTTATGCACTCAAAAGACTGAGGGCCTGATCGTCTACTAATGGTGGAAGTTGGAATTTTCCAGTCCCAGTCGGAAATTTCAACTGGAGCACCCCCACCGAGGTCTGATTTGCTACTTGAAAAGTCTGAGTCCTTACCACATCCCAAGTTGGCTTCAAAGCTGGCTGCTCTGTGTTTAAACAATGATAGAAGCTTCTGTGGTATCCATTATTTGCACTTCTGACTATTTTTTTGTTGCACTAAATCAGCCGTGTATGTAGGGAGTCTATTATCGAATCCTCTTATCAAACCGATTCCTTATCGATTCTCTTATCGAGTCCAGATAGGTTGTTGTATATGGGGAAAAAAACACACAATATTTGGTTTAACAAAAGCTCACTTTTATTATATAAGAAAACAATTTAATCTAATAAATAAATAAATATTGACTGTTACCCCCCTAAAAAATAAAATAAAATAAATAAACATTGACTGTTGTTACCCAAAGTATATTAAGTGGGATTTTTCAGAAAAACAAATATATACAGTAACACAAAAACAACCTGTCTCTGTGATCACTATAGGTGTATAAATAATAATATAGTGTTAAATAAAATCAGTCCCTTGGGCACAAAACTGGAAATAATACAGCTCTCCAAAAAGTGCAATTCTGCTTCTATTTGACATAACTGTTTATGATGCTTTGACATTATTGCACTTTAAAGAAAGAAAGAAAATTCTATGAAGAGAAAAGTTGTTTGCAAATGTGGTTACAATGCTAAAAAATGAAAAGTTAAAGCTAAAAAAAGAAACACACTTTATTGAGTTAACATTATTTCTTTATAGGGGGAAATATGTTATGAGCTAGGGAATATAACAACTACACTACCCATCTTGCAACGGGAGTGACGAGCATGCGCGGTAGCCCCGAAAAGTGTTGTTGCATGTCGTCACCCGTGAAAGTAAACGTGAAGAACTCAGCCAACACGCCTCGTCTGCATTATTTATAATTAGACAGACAACACATATACACAGTGTGAAAAACAAAAGTTAAAAAAGGGAGATGTGTTGTATATATATGTATGTGCTGCGGTTGCTTTAAGAACGTTGCGCCAGCTGCCGTAAAGGAGGTGCGTTGCTAGCCTGGTTGCTATGTTTCCGGTGGGTCGTAAAAGTGTTCTTCATGAGTTTGTACCCTGCTCAAATCTCTCAGTAAAGTTATTCATTGGATTATACCTTTTGTTTTGAACTTTATTACACCTTGGAGCGCTTTTTCCCGTCCATTGTTTTCCTGCTTTCGCTATCTGCGCCTAATGACTGAGCTACGTGACTGATTTATTGTGATGTCACACGGAGCATTTCTGGTCGGGACGGGATTCGTTCCGAGGGATTCGAATAAAGAACCAACTCTTTTCTTTACTATAGTGGTCTCGATAACGGGTACCGGTTGTCAAAAAGTGATTTGAGTCCGAGGTCTCGGTTATTTTCTTATCGAACAACCGGGAAAACCGGTTTCGAGTATCATCCCTACGTGTATGTCGTATTGTTGGACGTTTATATATGGTTATGTTACTGTTGGGAACATTTTTTTACTGTGTTTTATACATTCTACATCGCTAACAATAGCGTCTATGTTTCCTCTTCATCCACCGTGTTTGAAGGTTGCAGAAGGAATGCATATTTTCCCTAAGTTGTTCGTATTCAGATAAGGCAAGCTTAAGAATAGCTTTCATGGATGTGGCCATCTTGATTTCCAAACCTTGTAACTGGAATGCTCACAACTCGGCTGTGACGTCATTCCCAGCTCCGACTTCCAACTTCCGAGGTTAATGCAACAAACGAGAAGACTGTGTGTACGATTGATGACGATTACAAAAGTGGTGCAGAGCGCCTTATTTAAATGAGGTTTTTGCGTGTACTACGTGGCTTTCACCATGGAGATACTCATTTACTGCACATACATGTTATCAGTGGTCTTTTTCTATGTTTTTTTGAACGTGCATAAGACATCTACAGTATGTGCTGCTTTTTAAGGACATTTTAAAAGCAGTCCTGCACAGAGGTGGGAATATTTGGGCACCTTACAATATGCATCTATAATTGTTATATTGTATATTGTTAACATATATTGTATTTTATTATTATTATTATTATACATTCTAAGTATATTATCTTTATCCATCCATCCATCTATTTTCTACCGCTTGTCCCTCTCGGGGTCGCGAGGGTGGCTGGAGCCTTCCCCAGCTGCATTCGGGTGGAGGGCCCACACAAATAGAAAGACAACATTGACACTCACATTCACACACTAGGGAATTGTTTTTCAACCACTGTGCTGCGGCACACATGTGCCGTAAGGTACAGTCTGTTGTGCCTTGGGAGATTATGTAATTTCACCTAATTCGGTTAAAAATATTTTTTGCAAACCAGTAATTATAATCCGCAAATAATGTGCCGTTGTTGAGTGTCTGTGCTGTCTGGAGCTCGGCAGAGTAACCGTGTAATACTCTTCCATACCAGTAGGTGGCAACAGGTAGCTAAGTGCTTTGTAGACGTCGGGAACATGGTTTGTCGTGCTCACAATATGCGGGAGGCAGCGTGTAGGTAAAAAGGTATCTAATGCTTAAACCAAAAATAAACAAAGGGCAAGTGCCGCTAAGAAAAGGCATTTGAAGTTTAGGGATGGCTATGCAAAACGAAACTAAAACTGAACTGGCTGCTAAGTAAACAAAAACAAAATGCTGGACGACAGCAAAGACTTACAGCGTGTGGCGCAGACGTCGTCCACAAAGTACATCCGTACATGACAATCAACAATGTCCCCACAAAGAAGGATAGCGTCCGCACAACTTAAATAGTCTTGATTGCCAAAACAAAGCAGGTGCGGAGAATAGCGTTTAAGGAAGACATGAAACTGCTACAGGAAAATACCAACAAAAGAGGAAAAGCCACCAAAATAGGAGCGCAAGACAAGAACTAAAACACTACACACAGGAAAACGGCAAAAGCCTCCAAATAAGTCGTGACTTACTGTACTGTCACGACCTGTCACATCAGACCGTGGTCTGATGTGACAGGTCGTGACAGTACACCTACTTTGAGACAAGAGCTATAGTTATGCATGGTTGGTTATGGTTTGAATTCATATCCAACACTTACGACTTTTTATTGTCTACTGAGTTTAATGTTTTAATGATTTCTGCTGGTGGTGTGACTGGATTTTTTCAATGAAAAAAATGCGCCTTGGCTCAAAAAAGGTTGAAAAACACTGCACTAGGGATCATTTAGTGTTGCCATGAATTATTGATCATATGTCTACAAGGCTACTCCTTTGGTTACTGACATCTGCTGTCTTGCGTCATTTCAGGTTTTTGATTAGTGCGCACAGCATAGACGTATACGTGGAAGACTAGATACATGAGAACTGTAGCTGCCTGCTAAGTGAAAAAAATAAATGAAATCCCTACTTTGTGATCAGGCATCTTTGATTTTTTTGTGTGCCTTGTATAACCACTGAATTTTCAGACACTTCGGGCACAGTTGCCATACACTTGCGGCTCAAAGACGTGCGTCATCAGTCTGCTCATTCTTGTATCTAATCATATCTACGTGTTGCCACTCTGTGTGGATATTAATGTCTCCCCGCTCTCCTCTGATGTAACGCGATTCCTGTTAACCTTCTGTTGAAATGTACAAAGCATTTATAATTTTTTTGTTTCATTAATTCACATTCAAGCGAGCTTAGCGCCATGGCTAGCAAAGCTTGTCCTCTGTCTGCGTTTACCCAGCTAACTTATAATTTTAAAAGAGTTTTAACTAACGATTCTCTCATGGTTTGTTAAAACCAAACTAACGTTTCGAAAACATTAGCATTAATGCTGCATTTAAAACCGTCTGTTTTACTTTTTTTTAACATACGTACATAATTGATGTTTGGACATAAATTGCCCATGTTCTAATCGTGATGCATTGGAGAATCAATCATTTTTTTCACCTCTAGTGCCCCAATGCATCTACTACGGAACCCACTTTTTTCAGCACGTTGAAGGTATGCCCTGGGAGACGCCTTCAACTATCAACTGTCAATTTTATTGTCAATTCTTCACATGTACAAAATATACACGGAATCGAGATGCAAGAAAATGTTTTTTTCATACTAATACATATGAACAAAATGAATGGCATTAAAAAAATGCTAGGAAACACTAAAAGGCATCAATTCAATTTGTTTTAATCAGCCTCTTAAGTCATCCAGCAGCTATAAAATTGTAAAATGACATTGCTGAATAAACATGTCTTAATATTTTAATTTTGACAGTCCATATATGTTGACACATACGTTGGACAAGACCGCAGCGCGATGGCTTCTTTTCTCACAGCAATATCTGTGCAACTGTTAGTTTGCACGCACATTTCAGACATGCTAAATAAAGACGCAAAACCGCTCCTGCAGAACAGTTTGTCTTAATAAATCACATTTTGTGTGCTAAATACTTAGATTAGCATTTTCTCCTCCCATTGTAGGCATTCTTATCAGCATATATTCTGCATATTCACGAAGACCGACACGCTAAATAGATTGTGCTCCTTATTTTGCTCACTTTGGAGTCTCAATCCTGTGCGCAGGAGCTTCGCAGATCAACTTTGAGTGTGATATCAAGTTTGCACGCGTTTTCATAAGCGCAAACCTTTTAAGAGATCAGGCCCTAAATGTGTGTACGAAAGTGCGCTATGTGAGACACACAGCCTACACAAAACACTTACTTGGAACAAAACAATAAGGCACTGCAGGAAGACGCTAAAGAATCAATAGTAAAAAGTAACAAAAACAAAACCTACCTGTAATAAAATGGGGGGGATACTGAGTATACAATTCTAAAATGAAGACAGGTCAGTCAGTCTAGTTTTGTAATTCGTCAAACAACAACATATGTTGACAGTCTGTTTTGTTTTCTGTTTAGATGACTCCCTGAATGGGGCCTGCATCCTGTCAGCGCTCAAACGTGTCGTAGTAAAAGAACACGGCTTACAAGGTAGCCGTACATGCACATTTTCTCCCCACAGAGAGATGAAAACCGTCACAGGGGACCCTATCAAGACAGAGATGGATGAAGCTGATTGGGCAAAAATCCCAAAAAGTCAATTAGGTGATGTTTCTTCTCCTACAGCGGGTGACTGTGTTCAAGGGGAAAATCTTGATCAGCCCTTGCAGTCTAAATCTGTGCGACCAAACCGAGGCCTTAAGATGCAAATGATTTTGTTGGAAGAGAAAAAAGGGCTGAATAATGAAGAATCTGTGACAAGTCCTTCCGATCACTCTGACAATGAAGACTTAAGCGACGGATGCAATAATTCCTCATGGTCCTTCTACTCTGATGAGAACTCTTGTGGTGCTCCTCATTCATGGTCCGAGTACTCAAGTGACCACTCTCTCGATGCTCCTGCCAGCAGTTCACCGCCAAGCCGCATCGAGGAGGTCGCTTCTGTCCCAAATAAAAACAAAGGTTTGGAAAATACCAGCAACAAAGAAGAGCTGTGCCAAAAGAAACCTCCTCAAAAAAGCTCCCGTCATGTCTGGTGTTTCATCTGCAATGAGCAAGTCGACACAAACCTGAAAACCCACCTGAGGACCCACTTCCCCGACGGTCAGTACGCATGCCCGCGGTGCGGCAGCCGCTACAAGCTTTTCACGTCGCTCAAGCTGCATTTAAAAAGAACTTGCTACGACCACGCCGGGCAGCAAGCAGGCCCGGCGTCGGGCCCTGATCTTTACAAATGCGAGAAATGCGAGGAGGCGTTCAAGTACAAACTGTCCCTGGAAGCTCATCAGCGGACTCATCATGAACTCTACTGCAGCGTGTGCAGGAAGGTTTTAAAAGACGCCGCCATGTTAGAAAGGCACAAGTCTTCCCACATTGGCTTTCAGTGTACTCGCTGTGAAGAGACATTCACTCTTTTTAAGCCCTTGCTCAGACATGCTGAAAACTTCCACAAGATCAGCAGACCCTTTAAGTGCAACCACTGCTCGAAAACCTTCCCCGGTCTTCGCTTTCTAATCAAGCACGAGTGGAAGCACACGGGCCACCTGCCGTTTCGGTGCGCGTTTTGTGGTTTGCGATTCAGAAACGACGCCGATCTCGTTTCGCATCAGAGGGTCCACACCAGGGAGAAACCCTACCTCTGTGCCGAGTGCGGAAAAACCTTCTCGCAGAGGTCTAATCTGCTGCGGCACCTGCATTTCATCCACAGCGAGTCGAAAAACGAGAAGAAACATATCTGCACCGAGTGCAATGCGTCCTTCAAAGAGAAAGGAGCGCTGACACTGCACCAGAAGAGGAAGCACCACAAACAACGGTTCCGCCATACATGTTCCTACTGCGGAAAGTCGTTCTCTGCATCGTCCATCAAAAGACACACGCTGATTCACACGGGAGAGAGACCTTTCAAATGCGATGTTCCTGAGTGTGACAAGGCCTTTTTGTCCGCAGTTGAGGTGAAGAAGCATGTTCTCACGTTCCACTCCAGCGAAAGACCATTCAAATGTGAGATCTGCCAAAAGGGCTTTATCACTCTTGGTTTACTGAACTCGCACGCCAAGATACACTCGGGAAAGAAGCCGTTTGTCTGCAACATTTGCCTCAAGGCTTTCCCAAAGAGCTACAGCATGAATAGGCACAAAAAACTTGTGCATTCGTTGTCAAGCTAAGTCAAGAGGTTTGAGATGTGATGCCAGAGTCCTCACTTTTGGTCTTGTGGACCACATCACATTCTGCCAAGGCCTCAGATGTTTTATTGTCAAACTTAGACTGCCCTTGCAACACATTCTATACCAGGGCTGACAAACTAGTTATCATTGAGGGCCACATCGCAGTTATGGCTTCCCTCAGAGGGCCGCTTGTATCAGTTAAAAATACATGAATATTCATGTATAAGGATTCACCTCATGGTAATTGTCTACGCATTTTATTATGATTTTTTTTTCACGTACACTGTAAGAAATACATTCTGTAGAATTTAGGGTAAAAAACTGGCAGCTCAGTTGCCAGAATGTTATCATAAAAGTCTGGTGGTTTCACTGCATATTATGAAAATTGGAAAAACGCTACCGGTGTGTAAAATTCTGGTGACTAAACTGCCGTCTTGTTTTTTTACTGTAAAACCGGAGGTTGTTGTTTTCATGGTGTATTACGTAAATGGATAAAGGTTACCACAGGGGTTTTTTTCGGTAAAATTCTGAGCTACCAGTTTTCTACCTTCGACACTCTACGGTTGCTTTTACAGTGTATTACGGTAAAGTTTTGGTAACTCAGCTGCCGTAGTTTTTGGTGTTTTTTTTACTGCAAAATCCTTTGCATTTTACAGTGTACAACTTAATGGATAACTTGCTTTGAAATAAAAAATCCAGCTGATATTTACAGTTAGTACTAATTTTTTATTTTAACAAAATATTTTTGGAATGTATGATAGTATATTTGTTGCAATATTAGAAGTTTAGTAAAGGTTCGCAATTTCATGCTCCAAGTCTATTGTTTTCTTTCAAAACGGAAATAATGTAAACATTTAGTAAGTAAAGGTATTGTGCTTTATTGACACATTATTTCCAGGCTTTCACGGGGAATATAAAATGATGTGACGGGCCAGATCCGGCCCCCGGGCCTTGAGTTTGATACATGTGTTCTCAGCAACGTGCAGTTAAATAGACACAACAGCCAGAAGACAGAGGAGCTCCGGTAGTTTGGTTGAGGATAGGTGTTCTTTCTTTTTAATAATTTTCTCTCCTTCATTTTATTTCTTTATTTTGATTTCTCCATGTAAGAATAAACATTACAAAAGTATGTGTTGTCTTTTCCACCAAATAGAAAGTTCAGTTTCAAAATGTTTACACAATACACTACGGATATTCCTCACATGTGGAAATCCAATAAACATCTTTAGCATAACCTTACACATAATAAAAATGACTGATCAAGCCAGAGTCGTGCATCAAGGAAGTGGGCGGCTGTGCCCTGAAGCATGTGTGGTGACATTAGTTTTCCTGACAAAATAAACCAAAGGGTTATGTGGAAATATAGTTTTTAAACATACTCCACCTAATAAACTCAACAAATAAATCTGTGTATATAAATATATATTTATCTATATAGATATGTGTGTATATATGTATCCATCCATCTTCTTCTGTTTAGATTAGGTTAGGTTGTGGGGGCAGTAACCTAAGCAAAGAAGCCCAGACTTCCCTCTCCCCAGCCACTTCGACCAGCTCTTACCGTGGGATCCAGAGGCGTTCCCAGGCCAGCTGGGAGACATAGTCTCCCCAACGTGTCCTGGGTCTTCCCTGTGGTCTACCGGTCGGACGTGCCCTAAACAACTCCCCAGGGAGGCGTCCGGGTTGCATCCTGACCAGATGCCCAAACCACCTAATCTGGCTCCTCTCGATGTGAAGGAGCAGCGGCTTT
Source organism: Entelurus aequoreus (assembly GCF_033978785.1). Classification (NCBI taxonomy): domain Eukaryota; kingdom Metazoa; phylum Chordata; class Actinopteri; order Syngnathiformes; family Syngnathidae; genus Entelurus; species Entelurus aequoreus. The sequence continues at coordinate 38,595,102 of NC_084738.1, forward strand.
AGTTTGAGCTCCTCCCGGATGACAGAACTTCTCACCCTATCTCTAAGGGAGAGCCCCGCCACCCGGCGGAGGAAACTCATTTCGGCCGCTAGTACCCGTGATCTTGTCCTTTCGGTCATAACCCAAAGCTCATGACCACAGGTGAGGATGGGAACGTAGATCAACCGGTAAATTGAGAGCTTTGTCTTCAGGCTCAACTCCTTCTTTACCGTAACAGATCGATGCAGTGTCCGCATTTCTGAAAACGCCGCACTGATCCGCCTGTCGATCTCATGATCTACTCTTCCCTCACTCGTGAACAAGACTCTTAGGTACTTGAACTCATCCACTTGGGGCAGGATCTCTTCCCCAACCCGGAGATGACACTCCACCCTTTTCTGGGCAAGAACAATGGACTCTGACTTGGAGGTGCTGATTCTCATCCCAGTCGCTTCACACTCGGCTGCAAACTGATCCAGTGAGAGCTGAAGATCCTGGCCAAATGAAGCCATCAGGACCACATCATCTGCAAAAAGCAGAAACCTAATCCTGCAGCCACCAAACCAGATCCCCTCAACGCCCTGACTGCGCCTAGACATTTTGTCCATAAAAGTTATGAACAGAATCGGTGACAAAGGGCAGCCCTGGCAGAGTCCAATCCTCATTGAAAATGAGACTGACTTACTGCCAGCAATGCGGACCAATCTCTGACACTGATCATACAGAGAACGGACTGCCACAATCAGGCAGTCTGATACCCCATACTTTCTGAGCACCCCCCACAGGACCTCCCGAGGGACACGGTTGAATGCCTTCTCCAATTCCACAAAACACATGTAGACTGGTTGGGCAAACTCCCATGCACCCTCAAGTACCCAGCCGAGAGTATAGAGCTGGTTGTTATATGGTGCGGTGCATTATAAAGATGACAAGAGTCCTGCTGTGTCTCAGTACCGTGTATTCAGGCTGCATGTAGGAAGTACAACGGAGGTAAACACACGTGACGCAGGGATATGTTATTGGTGAAGTCACCGTGGCTGCCACAGGGTGGCGCAGTATGTCAATACAATCACCCTGTAACATCTCCCTTCCTTTAGTAAAGTATCCACACTGGAACAATGCTGCCTGTAAATCAACTGTAGACCATCAACATACTAGTAACACCAGATTCAACCTCAGATGGCAATACCTGGTTCAACATCCAATATCAGATATTAAATATATAGCAATAGAACGTAACACTACATAGTAGCAGGATAAGAACACACCTGTCGTCAAATCACCATCAATCAGAACATCACTTTTTTTTTTATTGTTACAACACTCACTTCTTTTTTTTTTTTTCTCAACAAAATTCACAGCCCATGTGTGTTTGAAAGTGCAAACAGTCCATGCATGTTTTATTCGAGTGTATGTCAGTGTGTGTGTGTATGTGTTTGTGTGCGTGTCACAGTCCATGTGTGACCTAGAGGTCAAGTCTGTCAGGAGGCTTAATCAGCCTCCCACTCCGGGAGAAAGTCCGGCCCTGTAGCACACGGCGCGGTGTGTCTCTGGCCTGCGGAGAAGACGGTGAAGACCTTGGAGACCCCCCAGCACCGCCAACACTGTCTCTGTTGCCACCTCCACTCGCAGGCTGTTCTGGGGTCAATTCTGGTCGAGCCAGCGGTTGGGCAGGGGTTGCCTCGGCCGGTCGAAGATCAATTCTGTTGCGTCGATATGTGGTCCCGTCTACGTCAACCAGATAGGACCGGAGTCCCAACTGCTGCAGGCACACCCCTCTCCTCCATCTGCCCGTCCTGTCTCCCGGGAGCAGCTTCATTCTGACGGGCTGGCCGAGGTTCAGCTCCGGCAGATCCCTCGCCGATTTGTCATACACTAACTTCGCCGCCTGATGCTTCCCCCTCAGCTTGTCGGAAACCCCTGTGATGACCTGAGGTGCAAGGAGTTGGTCGGCCACCGGAAGAAATGTTCTCAGCCTTCGTGACATGAGCCGCTGTGCTGGGCTGCAATTTATGCCCTCAGTGGGTGTGTTTCGCCAATGCAGAAATGCCTTCCAGGGGTCCTCTTTGGCACGGTCCGCCTTTTTGCACAAGCCTTTCACAATCTTTACTGCTGACTCTGCTTTGCCATTAGCTTTTGGGTGCCGCGGTGAGGACATGACATGTTCGAAGCCCCACTCCCTTGCAAACGCCCGGAATTCACTGCACGCAAACTGGCTTCCCCCATCTGAAATGGCTCTGTCCGGGACGCCATAACGTGCAAACTGTGCCTTAATTTGTCGGATTGTGGTGTCGGCCGACAAGTCAGGGAGCAGGTCGATCTCCCAGAAGTCAGAGTAGTGGTCCACCACGAGCAAAAAGTTCTGTGCTGCGTAGCTGTACAAGTCCATGCTTACCAGCTGCCATGGACATGTGGGGAGCGGGTGTGACATCATGGTCTCTTTTTGTTGTTCGTGCGCATACTCGTTACACACAGAGCACTGCTGTACATAGTCTTTGACTTCCCCTTGCATGCCGGGCCAGTACAATGTATCGCGGGTATGTCTTTAGCATGCTTCACCACCCACATGATTGTAGTGGATCCTCCTCAGCATTTCCGGACGTTTGGCTTTTGGAATGATGACGCGCTGGCTCCTGAAAAGCACGCCATCCTGTGCGCTTATTTCATCTCTGATGACCCAGTAGTCCCTGATGAGTACGGGGGCCTCCTCTTTGTGTTTTGGCCATCCCTGCAGTACGACTGCTTTGAGCGTTTGGAGACACACATCCTCCTGTGTGTGTACTCGGATCTGTGCCAAGCGTTGGCTGCTGACATTGAGGTAGTCTGCCTGCTGAATGGCCGCTGTGTCACACTGCTTCTGTTGCATGCTGCAGACCATTTCTCGTCGGTACAGTGTGTCTGTTTTCCGTGGCGCGGTGGTGGCTCTACTAAGCGTGTCACTTATGTACATTTCAGGGCCTGGCTTGTACACCACCGTCAGGCAGTAATTCTGAAGTGTCAGGAGCATGCTCTGTAGGCGCTTGGGCGCGCTGAGGAGGGGCTTACTGAAGATGGACACTAAAGGGCGGTGGTCGGTCTCTGCTGTCACATCACCCAGTCCATATAGGTAGTAGTGGAAGCGTTGACAGGCGAACACGATGCTCAGGCACTACTTTTCTATCTGTGCATAGTTTTGTGCCGTCTGGGTCAGGGCGCGGGAGGCAAAAGTGACAGACTGCCCTTCCTGTAGCAGACAATAGCCCAGGCCTGTCTGACTGGAGTCGCTCTGTATGGTGACTGGCTTGATGGCGTCATAATAACGTAAGACCGGTACTGCTGTGACCAGTGTCTTCATTTCCTTCATGGCAGCATCATGTTTTGGCAGCCAGTGCCACGTCACGTCTTTGTCTAGCAGCCTCCTCAATGGTTCACATACCTCTGACAGGCAGGGCATAAATCTGGAAAGATAGTTCACAAAGCCAACACACCGCTGGACCCCTTAGCGTCTGTGGGGTTTGGCATGTCCAGAACCGCCCTGACCTTGTCAGGGTCAGCTTTGAGGCCCTCGGCAGACAGTATGTGGCCGTGGAAACGGACCTCCTTCACTCGGAACTGCAACTTTTTCAGGCTCAGCCTGAGCTTAACTTCTCTGCATCTGTCCATTAGGGAAATTAGGTTTGTGTCATGGTCGCGGTTGGCCTCATCGTCCGTATCCCCGCAGCCAACTATGAGGAAATCATCGGTTATGGGCTCAATCTCAGTTAATCCACTAGGAGCTCATGTTGCTTTCTCTGGTACAGTTCCGGAGCAACTGACACACCAAAGGGGAGCTTCAGCCACCGTTTTCTGCCCCATGGTGTCCAGAACGTTGTCATCAGGCTACTCTCCTCATCCAGTCGGCACTGCAGGAATGCATCACGCGCATCCACCAGCGTGAATATGCGCGCCTTTGGCAGCTTGTACAACACGTCATCTAAAGTGGGCATGAGGTGGTGGGACCGTTTCAGGGCTCGGTTGAGTGGCTTTGGGTCAATGCATAGTCTCAATTTATCCGTTTTTTTCACTATGACCAGATTGCTGATCCAGTCTGTGGGCTGTGTGACTGTGGTTAAATGTCCATCCTTTTCGTATTGATCGAGCTGTGCTTTAACAGCTGCCTTGAGGGCCACTGGAACATTCCTGGGGGCACACTGCACAGGCGCCACACTGCTGTCCAGCTCAAAGTGAACATCACCAGGCAGGGACTCAACTGGGCTGGTGAACACGTCGTGGTATGTGTTGATGAAACGCTCTTTGGTCAGGTCTCCCATCCTGCAGTGTTCCACTTTATTTAGCTCCTCAGGAATGGTGAATCGTATCAGACCCAGTCTCTCACATGTCTCCCCTGAAAGCAAGGGCCTCTGGCCTGTATGCACAACCTCAAAGTCCAGCTTGTGTGTTCTGCCCCTAATGACACAGTGTGTGCTGTACAACCCCAGCGAGTTCATCCACTCACTGTTGTACAGCTTCAATCTGGTGAGACTCTTCTGAAGAGGCGTTCTGGGCGCCAGTCTCTTGTCCTTCATGCTAATCACATTGCAGGTGGCTCCAGAGTCGAGCTGGCACCTCTGGACCCCCTGTTGCAGTGGCAGATTGACAAACCACTTCTTCCCTTGCGTGTTCACAGCTCCCACGCTCTCTGCTGTGTACACATCTCTCTCATCTCCATCAATGTCCTCCTGTTCCCCTGTTGACGGGTCATCCACAGCGTTCAACTGGTGTGCGTGCTGACCCCTCTTCATGCATACTTTGGCAAAATGGTTGGCAGTGCCACAAGAGCGGCAGGATTTACCAAATGCAGGGCACTGGTCTCGCCCACGTTTGTGCCTTGTGCCACAGTACTTGCATTCCACTGTGTCTCTCATGCCCTGGAGCTGTGAACTGGTGTAGGTGGGCTCAGATGGTCTACCGGCAGATCTGCGTCCATATCTTTGTCCCCCCTGCGTGGCATTGATGCACTCTCCAGCCCAGAGTTGCCCAGTGACATAGTCTTTAATTTATTGTCCATGACCTCGGCTGCACGGCAGATCATGATTGCCTGATCCAATTTGAGATAATTTTCTCTTAGCAAACGACGTCTGGCGCCCTCATCAGCAATGCCAAGGACAAGCTTGTCCTTTATGAGTTCATCTTTTATAGCTCCGAATTCACAAGAGGCAGCCTTTTCTCTCAGCCTCGTAACAAAAGCATCTATGGGTTCTCCTTCCTCTTGCTTTAAGTTTCCAAAAACGTACCTCTCGAATGTGACGTTCTTCGCGGGGGTAAAGTATCCCTCCAGTGCCTCCAGAATAGCACCGGCATCTTTCTGTTGGTCGGCAGTGAGTCCCAGGTTGTATTTGTAAACATGGAGGCAGCCGTTCCCCATTAGCCGTCTCAGCGCCGCTGCTTGGACGGGCTTCTCCTTCTCGTTGAGCCCGGTCGCCAGCAGATAATCTTTAAACTCTGCTCGGAAGTTTTTCCAGTTGCCGTGAGTGTCCCCAGCCATCTTCATGGGCTCCGGAGGCGGGATGTTTGAAGCCATTATACCAACGCGGTGCTAAAGCTAACAGGCTAACTGAAACTGCTAAAACTCACCAAAACAAATAAACGCACACTGTCTCAACAGTGGACAGAATGTGGGGCATAATCGGGTCCTGCTTGGACTTCTGACACCATGTTATATGGTGCGGTGCATTATAAAGATGACAAGAGTCCTGCTGTGTCTCAGTACCGTGTATTCAGGCTGCATGTAGGAAGTACAACGGAGGTAAACACACATGACGCAGGGATATGTTATAGGTGAGGTCACCGTGGCTGCCACAGGGTGGCGCAGTATGTCAATACAATCACCCTGTAACACTGGTCCACAGTTCCACAACCAGGACGAAAGCCACACTGTTCCTCCTGAATCCGAGGTTCCACTATCTGGTGTAGCCTTCTCTCTAGTACACCTGGATAGACCTTACCGGGAAGGCCGAGGAGTGTGATCCCACGATAGTTGGAACACATCCTCTGGTTCCACTTCTTAAAGAGAGGAACCCCGTTCTGCCAATCCAGAGGTACCACCCCCGATGTCCATGCAATGTTGCCGAGTCTTGTCACCCAAGACAGCCCTACAGCATCCAGACCCTTAAGGAACTCCGGGCAGATATCATCCACCCCCGGAGCCTTGCCACCCAGGAGCTTTTTAACTACCTCGGCAACATCAGCCCCAGAAATAGAAGAGATTATTACTACTCTATATACAAAGCTATATGTATATACACTACCGTTCAAAAGTTTGGGGTCACCCAAACAATTTTGTGGAATAGCCTTCATTTCTAAGAACAAGAAGAGACTGTCGAGTTTCAGATGAAAGTTCTCTTTTTCTGGCCATTTTGAGCGTTTAATTGACCCCACAAATGTGATGCTCCAGAAACTCAATCTGCTCAAAGGAAGGTCAGTTTTGTAGCTTCTGTAACGAGCTAAACTGTTTTCAGATGTGTGAACATGATTGCACAAGGGTTTTCTAATCATCAATTAGCCTTCTGAGCCAATGGAAATGGGCCTCTATACACCTATGTAGATATTGCACCAAAAACCAGACATTTGCAGCTAGAATAGTCATTTACCACATTAGCAATGTATAGAGTGTATTTCTTTAAAGTTAAAGCCTAGTTTAAAGTTATCTTCATTGAAAAGTACAGTACTTTTCCTTCAAAAATAAGGAATTTCAATGTGACCCCAAACTTTTGAACGGTAGTGTATGTGTGTGTGTGTATATATATATATATATATATATATATATACATATATATATATATATATATATATATATATATATATATATATATATATATATATATATATATATATATATATATATATATATATATATATATATATATATATATATGTGTGTGTATATATATATATATATATATATATATATATATATATATATATATATATATGTGTATATATATATATATATATATATATATATATATATGTGTATATATATGTATGTGTATATATACCGGTGGCGTGCGGTGAGGTTCATGTCAGGTGAGGCACTGACTTCATCACAGTCAGATTTACAAACTTATGAACCCTAAAGAGTATCTTATTCACCATTTGATTGGCAGCAGTTAACGGGTTGTGTTTAAAAGCTCATACCAGCATTCTTCCCTGCTTGGCACTCAAGCATCAAGGGTTGGAATTGGGGGTTAAATCACCAAAAATGATTCCCAGGCACGGCGCCGCTGCTGCCCACTGCTCCCCTCACCTCCCAGGGGGTGAACAAGGGGATGGGTCAAATGCAGAGGACAAATTTCACCACACCTAGTGTGTGTGTGACAATCATTGGTACTTTAACCTAACTTTAACTTTACACTTACAAACTGTAGCACACAAAAAAGCACATTTAATTAAAAAAAACGTTATTATGGTCTTACCTTTACTTATAAGTGCGGGAACAGTGGTGTTCGTGTTGGAAGAGTTGTGAATGAATGAAATATTAAATCCGTGCTGCAGTCTGCAGGTGTACCTAATGTTGTGTCCCTGCGGTCGTTCGCGGCTCCTCCAGCGCGACTCGCGAGCATTGTTGTTTTTGCACTTTTTGGCTTCTTGTTAAGTGACTTTCTTTGGGTGGATTCGGTCTTGCACGTGGAGGGTTTGGGTGTGGGCTTTGGTTGGTGTGGCGCTCCCGTCGGGCGGTGCATTCTGCGGCGGAGGTGCTTGGCACCAGGAGGCGGGGTTATGAGACGAGCCTCTCACAGTGCGTCTTCGCAGCAGTATTATGATCGCTCAGCACAAGAAATACGTTACACACATACAGTTGTTGACAAAATACACTGTACATTATATACCTCAGCTAACTAAACTATGGAAATGTATAATATAATTCATATAGCAATACCATACTTGCCAACCCTCCCGTTTTTAGCGGGAGAATCCCGATATTCAGCGCCTCTCCCGACAACCTCCCGACAGAGATTTTCTCCCGACAAACTCCCGGTATTCAGCCGGTGCTGGAGGCCACGCCCCAAAAAAAAAAAGTCTGCCGCAGCTGCGATTGGACCTGACCAGCCTCCGGGTACAAGTACTGGAGTACCAATTGCTTGCCAGGGAAGATCTTCCCCAGGAAGCAAGGATTGACCAGTTTTGGGCCATGCTAGGGAGAGATGGAAGATTCCACACTCTCGTGCATTTGATGAAAGCACTTTTGTGCGTGCCACACAGCAATGCATCATCAGAGAGGGTGTTCAGCATGGTTAGAAAAATAGTGACAGAGAATAGAAAGAGGATGGACAATTCAACCCTTAACAAAGCATTGTACTTTCAAGTACAACAATGAGTAGATGAGTGTTGTGTGTGTGTGTGTGTGTATATGTGTAAATAAATGAACACTAAAATTCAAGTATTTATTTTATTTATATATATAATAATATATATATATATATATATATATGAAATACTTGAGTTGGTGAATTCTAGCTGTAAATATACTCTCCTCTTAACCACGCCCATAACCACGCCCCCCGCCCCAACCACGCCCCCAACCATGCCCCCCCCCCCCCCCCCCCACCTCCCGATATTGGAGGTCTCAAGGTTGGCAAGTATGAGCAATACGGTCTCACTGCACAGCAGGCCAGCAGTTAGCCGAGTCATTGCGCACAATCCATGTTGAGGCACAACTAATGTGACGCCATACACAACGCACTGACGTGCCTCAACTGGCTGCTGATCACCGCACCGTCTCTTCTCAGTATTTGAACGGCAAATGTGAAAATGAAAATAAAAATAATCTAAAACTGGTGAAGTTAAATGGAAAATAACTTTAGTATAATCACTGGATACATATAACAATTTAATAATTTTTTTTTTCTTTTTACTTTTTTTTTCTTTCCATGATGGCAGGTGAGGCCCCGCCTCCCCTGCCTCTAGTGACTGCACGCCACTGATATATACGTATGTATGTATACATATATGTGTATATATGTATATATATATATATATATATGTATATATGTGTATACATGTATATATATGTATATGTATATATGTGTATACATGTATATATATGTGTATATATATAAATATATATATATATATATATATATATATATGTATGTGTGTGGCAGCACGGTGGTAGAGGGGTTAGTGCGTCTGCCTCACAATACGAAGGTCCTGAGTAGTTGTGAGTTCAATCCCGGCCTCGGGATCTTTCTGTGTGGAGTTTGCATGTTCTCCCCGTGACTGCGTGGGTTCCCTCCGGGTACTCCGGCTTCCTCCTACCTCCAAAGACATGCACCTGGAGATAGGTTGATTGGCAACACTAAATTGGCCCTAGTGTGTGAATGTGAGTGTGAATGTTGTCTGTCTATCTGTGTTGGCCCTGCGATGAGGTGGTGACTTGTCCAGGGTGTACCCCGCCTTCCGCCCGATTGTAGCTGAGATAGGCTCCAGCGCCCTCCGCGACCCCGAAGGGAATAAGCGGTAGAAAATGGATATATGTATGTATGTATATATATGTGTATATATATATATATGTGTATATATATATATATATATGTGTATATATATGTATATATGTGTACAGTATATATATGTACAGTATATATTTATGTATACAGTATATATATGTATATATACAGTATATATGTATGTATATATATACATATACATGTGTATATATATACACACATATATACAGTATGTTACACATATATATGTATAAATATATATGTATGTATATGTATATATATACATATGTATGTATGTATATACACACATATGTTACACATATATGTGTGTGTATATATATGTATATATACTGTATGTATATTAGAGATGCGCGGTTTGCGGACACAACCGCGGACTCGGGCGGATGCATGACGAAAAAAATAGATTTTAAATAGATTCGGGCGGGTGGCGGTTGAACCAATTCAGAAAAAAAAATACATAGTTAAATGTTGTTACCCACATACGAAAAACGAGCAGCACTCTTTGAAACAGGCAATTATTCATCAGGCACTGCTGCAACTGTCACACCAAATTTCTTCCCCCCTACAAAAACCCTCCCTCCCATTTACTTCCGGGGCTGCGTCCAATAAAGTCACAAAGTTGCCGGGGGTCCTTAACTCGCACGCGACTGTCCTGTTTCGCGCCTGTACAAAAAAAAAACAATAATCGATTTCTTCAGATTCCAGCAGCTGTCAAAGACGAAGTATCCTTCCAGCGACGGGCAGTCAAAGCCGAAGTGCTATCGATCGCTGTCAATGACCACGGAAGTAAATGGGGGGGGGGGGGGGGTTTGTAGGTGGAAGAAATTTGGCGTGACAGCTGCAGCAGTGCCTGATGAATAATTGCCTGTTTCAAAGAGTGCTGCTCGTTTTTCGTATGTGGGTAACAACATTTAACTATGTATTTTTTGGCACACATTGAATGTCTCTGCTGCATTGAATCAGTCTCCTTTCTTTAACAGGAATGCCTTGCATCGTCTATATTAGATACATAACAACGGGTGGGTGGCGGGTGATGGGCGGTTGTGGTTTTGATAAAAAGTTAGTTCGGGTGGATGGCGGGTGGATGACGACTTTTGTGATGCGGTTGCGGATTAAATACTCTATAATAAATAAGCCTATCCGCGCATCTCTAATGTATATACTGTATATATATATGTGTGTATATATATACATATACATGTATATATATACACACACATATATATGTTACACATATATATGTATGTATATGTATATATATACATATACACTACCGTTCAAAAGTTTGGGGTCACATTGAAATGTCCTTATATTTGAAGGAAAAGCACTGTACTTTTCAATGAAGATAACTTTAAACTAGTCTTAACTTTAAAGAAATACACTCTATACATTGCTAATGTGGTAAATGACTATTCTAGCTGCAAATGTCTGGTTTTTGGTGCAATATCTACATAGGTGTATAGAGCCCCATTTCCAGCAACTATCACTCCAGTGTTCTAATGGTACAATGTGTTTGCTCATTGGCTCAGAAGGCTAATTGATTATTAGAAAACCCTTGTGCAATCATGTTCACACATCTGAAAACAGTTTAGCTCATTACAGAAGCTACAAAACTGACCTTCCTTTGAGCAGATTGAGTTTCTGGAGCATCACATTTGTGGGGTCAATTAAACGCTCAAAATGGCCAGAAAAAAAGAACTTTCATCTGAAACTCGACAGTCTATTCTTGTTCTTAGAAATTAAGGCTATTCCACAAAATTGTTTTGGGTGATCCCAAACTTTTGAACGGTAGTGTACATGTATATATATACACACATGTTACACGTACGTGTGTGTATATATATACACACACACATATATGTGTATATATATATACATACACACATATATATATATATATATATATATATGTATATATATATATATATATATATATATATATATATATATATATATATATATATATATATATATATACATATATATATATATATATATATATATATATACCAGTGACGTGCAGACACTAGAGGCAGGTGAGGCCCCGCCTCACCTGCCATCATGGAAATAAAAAAAATTAATTAAATTGTTATATGTATCCAGTGATTATACTATAAAGTTATTTTCCATTTAACTTCACCAGTTTTAGATTATTTTTATTCAGAATCGCTGAATATTCACATTTGCCGTTCAAATACTGAGAAGAGACGGTACGGTGATCAGCAGCCAGTTGAGGCACGTCACTGCGTTGTGCCTCAACATGGATTGCGGACTCGGCTAACTGCTGGCCTGCTGTGCAGTGAGACCGTATTGCTATATGAACTATATTATACATTTCCATAGTTTACTTAGCTGAGGTATATAATGTACAGTGTATTTTGTCAACAACTGTATGTGTGTAACGTATGATCATCAAACTGCTGCAAAGACTCACTGGCTGAGGCTCGCCTCGCAGTAATATAATGATAATGATAAATGGGTTATACTTGTATAGCGCTTTTCTACCTTCAAGGTACTCAAAGCGCTTTGACAGTATTTCCACATTTACCCATTCACACACACATTCACACACTGTTGGCGGGAGCTGCCATGCAAGGCGCTAACCAGCAGCCATCAGAGGCAAAGGGTGAAGTGTCTTGCCCAAGGACACAACGGACGTGACTAGGAAGGTAGAAGGTGGGAATTGAACCCCAGTAACCAGCAACACTTCGATTGCTGGCACAGCCACTCTACCAACTTCGCCACGCCGTCCCTATAATCCCGCCTCCTTGTGCCTTGTGCGTGAACTTTCCACGCGCAAGATTGAATCTATTGTAACTTATTTTTATGGGCTTTCCTCTTTGTGATGTTAATTCCTGTTACACGCTGTTATACAGTATATGCCTTGCGCTCTTATTTTGAAGGCGCTAAGAGCGGAAGTGATGACACGTTGGAGTGGAGCGGAGGTTTTTGAAAGAAGGTAAAAAAGGGGTCCTCGTGTAAACTGGAGCCTCCGTGTTTATTTTTTTGTAGTTTCATACAGTATATGCGACATTTATAAACCCTCTGTTACACTATTTAAAAAAGTTATTTAATAAGAAGCCAAAAAGTGCAAAAACAATAATGTTCATGTTGGAGGAGTTGTGAATGACCGCAGGGCCACAACATTAGGTACACCTGCAGACTGCAGCACGGATTTCATATTTCATTCATTCACAACTTCTCCAACACGAACATTATTGTTTTTGCACTTTTTGGCTTCTTATTAAATAACTTTTTTAAATAGATTAAATCTTGCACGTGGAAAGTTTAAGTGTGGGCTTTAGTTGATATAACACTCCCGTCAGGGGGTGCATTCTACGACGGGAGTGCATTAATCCAGCACAACAGCGGGGCATGGACTTCATTTATAAGTAAAGGTAAGACAATAATAACGTTTTTTTTAATTAAATATGCTTTTTTGTGTGCTACAGTTTGTATGTGTAAAGTTAAGTTAAAGTACCAATGATTGTCACACACACTAGGTGTAATGAAATTTGTCCTAGGGGCGGCGTGGCGAAGTTGGTAGAGTGGCTGTGCCAGCAATCTGAGTGTTGCTGGTTTCTGGGGTTCAATTCCCACCTTCTACCTTCCTAGTCACGTCCGTTGTGTCCTTGGGCAAGACACTTCACCCTTTGCCTCTGATGGCTGCTGGTTAGCGCCTTGCATGGCAGCTCCCGCCATCAGTGTGTGAATGGGTAAATGTGGAAATACTGTCAAAGCGCTTTGAGTACCTTGAAGGTAGAAAAGCGCTATACAAGTACAACCCATTTATCATTTATATTTGACCCATCCCCTTGTTCACCCCCTGGTAGGTAAGGGGAGCAGTGGGCAGCAGCGGCACCGCGCCCGGGAATAATTTTTGGTGATTTAACCCCCAATTCCAACCCTTTATGCTGAGTGCCAAGCAGGGAAGAATGCTGGTATGAGCTTTGAAACATAATCCGTTAACTGCTGCCAATCAAATGGTGAATAAGATACTCTTTAGGGTTCATATGTTTGTAAATTTGACTGTGATGAAGTCAGTGCCTAACCAGCAATGAACCTCACCGCACGTCACTGATATATACATATACATATGTATATATATGATAATTATTTTTTGCCATGTTCAAATACATAATTGATTGTTGATTTGCTTGGTTGTTTGTAATCATGAAAATCAATATAACATAACAAAATAATAGTAAGACTATGTCAACTGTGTGTATGTATATGCATGTTTACATGGCAAAAAAAAAACCTTTAAACTAAAAGAGTTGAATTCAAACATGGCGCCCTGTGGTCACGTGAATGCCTATTGACCAATCAATGAGGAGATGGTCTGAAACCGAGTTGGCCATACTCTCTTGATGCACAACTCTGCCTGAGGCGCAGCGCTGGCGTCTTCTGCTGGGCCAATTTTGCAGTTCAAAACGGCTTTCTCTCCTTTCTCTTGGTATAACATCTACAACCAACAGTGTATTTACTCTGCGGGATAACATGTTGGGCATCTATTTTCATTGTAAAGTTAGGTTTTCAGCAACTAAAGTGAAATGTTATTAAAACAACGCATGATAGTGATTTTATTGTTTTAATTTGAAAGTTCAATCTTTCAACGTCTAAATTAAAAAGACACTATGCTTGTTTATCCTAGTATACAATTCTTATAAGAGCCGGATTTACTAAAGTTTTGTGAGTACTAAAGCATGTGTTAACTTGATAGCACACGCAAAGTTGATCTACCAACATGGATTGTTAAGTGGGCGGAATAAGGCGTGCAATCCATTTTGCGTCTCTGTCGCCATTAATATACAAAATATATGCTGATCATCAAACGCCCACATACTGGGAGGAGAAGATGCAAATATAATTTAACAAATATGTGATTTATTACCGTTTTGCGATCACTATTCGGTGTTGTATTTAGCACGTATTAGAAGTGACAGTTGCACACGGCTGCAGGATCTGTGCTGCGCTGCACAGACGAGAATCCTCCGTCATGCGTGTGTCTGTCAACATTTTAGACGGTAGAAATAAAAATAAAAATTTGATATATCTCATATTCAGCTACATAGTTTTCTAATTTTATTGCTGCTGGATGATTTATGAAGCTGATTAAAATTAATTTCAATGTTTCTTTTTTTAATTAGGGAATCGGGAAATATATTACCATAATATACTGTATCTCCGACAAGAAAAGACATCTTTCATTGTGCATTTTTCTGCATTTGAGTCCTTCCAGACGCACAAATGCAGTGGCGATGCGACCCACAGCCTTGCGCACAGAATGAAATGTTTATTTTGTCTCATTGCAATTCAGAAAAGGTGTTAAGATTATGGATGTGTGCTGCTGGTTCAACACATCGCACACAGGTAGGAGCATGATAACATGAATGTGCAGAAATATGATCAAGTGTCTCTGTGCTAAAAGCCCTGTATGCACGCAAAATCCTCATTTAAATAAGGCGGTCGACTGCACCACTTTTCAATTGCACACGCAGTCTTAGATCACACGCATCACGCCCACTCATGGTACACCTATTTTGTTTTTTTGCACACGCTGTCTATTGGCGCTTAGTAAATCTGGCCCCAAGTGCTCAAGCAAATATATACACCTCTCATTTAGACATTGTATTAAACACAAACAAACTCTAAAACATCCATCCATCCATTTTCTACCGCTTGTCCCTTTTGGGGTCGCGGAGAGTGCTGGAGCCTATCTCAGCTGCAGTCAGGCGGAAGGCGGGGTACACCCTGGACAAGTCGCCACCTCATCACAGGGCCAACACAGATAGACAGACAACATTCACACTCACATTCACACACTAGGGCCAATTTAGTTTTGCCAATCAACCTATCCCCAGGTGCATGTCTTTGGAGGTGGGAGGAAGCCGGAGTACCCGGAGGGAACCCACGCAGTCACGGGGAGAACATGCAAACTCCACACAGAAAGATCCCAAGCCCGGGATTGAACCCAGGACTACTCAGGACCTTCGTATTGTGAATCGATTCACTTGATTCACTCAGCCAAGAGCGCATGTGCAGAACGTTGCACATGATTGCCGACTGCGGTGCATGCGTCGGGACTCGCACATACGTAAAAAGTAATTTAATCTAATGACACCCGTAAAAGTTATTGCTGCACAACTTCAGAGGTAACAGTATTAATTCAACAATTGTGAAAACAATTAAAGAAAAGTTCACTTAGTCTTGATAAACTGCAACTTTTATTCACACTTAATTTTATCCACAGTTGCAAGAGTTAACGGCGTTGTAGGTTTTGCCAACCACTCATGTCTCTCTCTCTGCCTGTGGGCTCCTCATGCAACAACTAATAATATTAATGCTATGGAACTGAGATCGCCATAGTGGGATGAATAAAAGTCTGTCTAGTATACGGTATGTGACGGCAGAAGTGGTGCAACAGGGGCGAATCACTGACCGAGTTAATGGCAAAGCCAACCCGTGAGTGCTGGTTCAGTAAAAACTTGCAGGTTTTGAACAATTCGTCCGTGACTGGCACATCACTCGTTTACACCGCTGTGTTGGCAACAAGCAACAGCTAAAATGGTACCTGATTCAAGTCTTCAGAGTTTATTGCACGTTTGAATCACACACGTTTGATACGACACGAAACTTCATTGGTTTAACATAACTTGACGCGCTCTTTTACGCTTATTAAATCAGCAAAGGGACATGTACAAACCCCAAAACCAGTGAAGTTGGCACGTTGTGTAAATGGTAAATAAAAATAAAATACAATGATTTGCAAATCCTTTTCAACCTATATTCAATTGAATACACTGCCAAGACAAGATACTTAACGTTCGAACTGGAAAAGTTTGTTATTTTTTTGCAAATATTAGCTCATTTGGAAATTGATGCCTTCAACATGTTTCAAAAAAGCTGGCACAAGTGGCAAAAAAGACTGAAAAAATTGAGGAATGCTCATCAAACACTTATTTGGAACATCCCACAGGTGAACAAGCTAATTGGGAACAGGTGGGTGCCATGATTGGGTATAAAAGCAGCTTCTATGAAATGCTCAGTCATTCACAAACAAGGATGGGGCAAAGGTCACCACTTTGTGAACAAATGCGTGAGCAAATTGTCGAACAGTTTAACAACAACATTTCTCAACCAGCTATTGCAAGGAATTTAGGGATTTCACCATCTACGGTCCGTAATATCATCAAAAGGTTCAGAGATTCTGGAGAAATCACTGCAAGGCCCAAAACCAAAATTGAATGCTCGTGACCTTGGATCCCTCAGGCTGTACTGTATCAAAAAGCGACATCAGTGTGTAAAGGATATCACCACATGGGCTCAGGAACACTTCAGAAAACCACTGTCAGTAACTACAGTTCGTCGCTACATCTGTAAGTGCAAGTTAACACTCTACTATGCAAAGCGAAAGCCATTTATCAACAACACCCAGAAACGCCGCCGGCCTCATCGAAGATGGACTGATGCAAAGTGGATAAGTGTTCTGTGGTCTGACGAGTCCACATTTCAAATTTTTTTTGGAAACTGTGGTCTTCGTGTCCTCTGGAACAAAGAGGAAAAGAACCATCCAGATTGTTATAGGTGCAAAGTTCAAAAGCCAGCATCTGTGATGGTATGGTGGTGTATTAGTGCCCAAGACATGGGTAACTTACACATCTGTGAAGGCATCATTGTTGCTAACATATGTTGACATCCAAGCAACGTTATCATGGACGCCCCTGCTTATTTCAGCAAAACAATGCCAAGCCACGTGTTACAACAGCGTGGCTTCATATTAAAGAGTGCGGGTACTAGACTGGCCTGCCTGTAGTCCAGACCTGTCTCCCATTGAAAATGTGTGGCGCAAGATGAAGCCTAAAATACCACAACGGAGACCCCCGGACTGTTGAACAACTTAAGCTGTACATCAAGCAAGAATGGGAAAGAATTCCACCTGAAAAGATCAAAAAATTGGTCTCCTCTGTTCCCAAACGTTTACTGAGTGTTGTTAAAAGGAAAGGCCATGTAACACATTGGTAAAAATGCCCCTGTGCCAACTTTTTTTAAATGTGTTGCTGCCATTAAATTCTAAGTTAATGATTATTTGCCCCAAAAAATGTAGTTGTTCAGTTTGAAAATTAAATATCTTGTCTTTGCAGTCCATTCAATTGAATATAAGTTGAAAAGGATTTGCAAATTATTGTATTCTGTTTTTAAATACCATTTGCACAACATGCTAACTTCACTGGTTTTGGGGTTTATACAATGACTTCAATAACTTTCTGTCACCCTACAATCATTAGTCGATCCAATAATTTCCCCTCTCGTCACATAAATACAAAACTTGCAGTATTAAAACTACACTTTAGTTTTCACATTTGTTTCCTGCTTTGAATTGTTTGTCGCTGAGGGAGCAGCAAGTATTCAGCTTCCATGTTTTAGCTTGGAAGGCCTGCAAAAAATAACACAAAGGTCTAACAAAACAACACCAGAAACCATGATGACAGACAGGGCCGATGCTAAGAATTTGGGGCCCCCTGAAAGAGTATCTGTGTGGGCCCCTCTACCCCATTCATTGCCACCTTCAGTGTTCTTGTTCGTCAGTGTTCTTGACGGTGCCTGATGTAATACACCCAATTGGTTTTCTTTTCTTACGATTAACCACTTACGAAGTCAGAGTATTATTATGTAAACGATTATTATCATTTTATTCTAATTTCACTGATTTGCAACACATTTTTACACCCCTGATTGCAAATACATGTTCAATTAACAACCAACAAAATAGGAATAGTGGATATTTTATTGTATTTAAAAATCAAGCACTGATATGCAAAACAAGTGTCCTGGCTCTAGATAGTACACAGGTAAATATGTAGCATTTACCTAAAATGCGCAAGTAAAACAAAGAGCACATGGAATATGTTTTTATGAAACAAAAATAAAAAACAACAAGGCTCATCTAACCTCAATTGAAGTTTCAATTGAGTTATAAAAATGTAGCATATATATTGCTAAATAGCCAAGGTGTTGATTAATGTCTTAGTCACCGCCAGTGTTACAGCGGTTGTATCATAAACCGAAACAGCCAAGCAGTGTTTGCATCACTCCTTCACCCTCAAAAGCATCACTGGACTGCTGGGAGTGAGTGTTTGCTGCAGGTCAATACTGCACATTTTGGTATCGATCATAATACCAAGTAAATATAGGACCAGTAATGTCTATATAATTCATTGATTATAATTATACTCAAAAATAGACACAAGACAAACATTTTAGGCAAAAACAACAAAAATATATTTGAAATATTTAACAATGCATTATCCAACAATATAAGGATATGTAATATCATCAAAATAATGCAATTATGCCTTGTGAATTAACTCAACAAAAGCAAAATCGGTACCTTCCGTGTCCAATGGTTTATTCCCTGAGTTTGTAAACAATATAGCGTTATTTAAGTATATCAATATGAACAATTTCACAGTATGAAAAACATAAAAAGACAGATATTTGTGAAAATAAACCTAGATACATTAGTCTTCTCTCAATATAATTTTACACAAATGTTATTTTTAATATTGGATGCCATTTGAGTGTCCATAACATTAATACAAGTATATTTTATGTAACAAACATCCCACTTTTTATTGTGTAAAATAATTTTAAAACATATGTCCACTTCTATCATGAGCTTAACAATATTTAAAAAAGGGACAAATTAATTAAAAAGGAATGTATATAATTTTGCAAGCAGGGCGAACAGACATGTCCCCACTCATGTTTGCTCAAATACAGTTACGAATATGAGTCATTAAAAAAATAAACAATTCCATGTTTTTTGTTAGTTATCTTTTTTTAAATGTTTTATTAAACAACAAACATACATTTATAATTCACACAAAAGTCAAGGCACTTTCAATATCAAGGAAAGACAACAAAAGCAAATACAGATAGAGTATTAAATATTAATAAATATTAATAATACAAAATATGAAAGAAAAAAAAAAGACAAAAAGGGGTACCTAAATCACTTTAAATGTTTTTAACAAAGATAAGGGCTTTTGTACTCTTAATCATTCTCCCAAGATTTGATTGATAATTGTAAACCATTAAGCCAATTAGAAAATGTAGGCCTTACTTTCATAAATCGACATTTATGTAGAACATTTTTTTGCCTGGAGCATAATGACGTTGACAAACATTTCTATGTTACACTCGTTCATAAAAATACCAAATTTGATCTCTTCTATAGCAGTGGTCCCCAACCACCGGGCCGTGGGCCGGTACCGGTCCGTGGATCGATTGGTACTGGGCCGCACAAGAAATGTAAAAAAAAATTAAATTAAAATTAAAAAATATATATATATATATATATACGTATATACAGTATATATATATATATTTTTATTAAATCAATATAAAAAACACAAGATACACTTACAATTAGTGCACCAACCCAAAAAACCTCCCTCCCCCATTTACACTCATTCACACTCATTCGCACAAAAGGGTTGTTTCTTTCTGTTATTAATATTTCTGGTTCCTACATTATATATCAATATAGATCAATACAGTCTGCAAGGATACAGTCCGTAAGCACACATGATTGTATTTTTTTATCACAAAAAAATACAAATACAAATAATTTGTCCGTGGGACAAATTTTCAAGTGTTGACCGGTCCGCAGTTACAAAAAGGTTGGGGACCACTTCTCTAGTCTATAGCTCCACATATATAACAGCCATCAACCTCCATGTTAAATTTAAGTTTAAAAAAATCATTTGAAGGGTATATTCCATTAATAATTTTAAATTGTCTTTTTTTAATTTTGGGAAGAATTGGGTGTGTAATATATCTTTTCCTTATTTTCCTTAGCTCAACTTTTGTAAACTCCTTTAGGATATATTGCCTATGAACTGTGCCTGGAAAATATAATTTCACTAAAACTGCCCTCATATATTTGTTGGAACATTTTTAATCACAGAAATGATCATCTTCAATATTAAGGTTTCTCAGACAAGGGGTAGTATTTGAATGTTATAGTTATCTATATCAGTGTTTTTCAACCACTGTGCTGCGGCACACAAGTGTGCCGTGAGATACAGTCTGATGTGCCGTGGGAGATTATCTAATTTACCTTATTGGGTTAAAAATATTTTTTGCAAACCAGTATAGTTATAATCCGCAAATGTGCTGTTGAGTGTCTGTGCTGTCTCGAGCTCGGCAGAGTAACCGTGTAATACTCTTCCATATCAGTAGGTGGCAGTAGGTAGCTAATTGCTTTGTAGACGTCGGGAACATGGTTTGTCGTGATCACAATATGCGGGTGGCAGCGTGTAAGTAAAAATGTATCTAACACTTAAACCAAAAATAAAT
Source organism: Entelurus aequoreus (assembly GCF_033978785.1). NCBI lineage: Eukaryota > Metazoa > Chordata > Actinopteri > Syngnathiformes > Syngnathidae > Entelurus > Entelurus aequoreus. Next base: position 38,615,930 of record NC_084738.1, read on the forward strand.
AAAAGCAGAGTGTTGCTAAGAAAATGCATTGAAGCTTAGGGATGGCTATGCAAAACAAAACTAAAACTGAACTGGCTGCAAAGTAAACAAAAACAGAATGCTGGACGACAGCAAAGACTTACAGCGTGTGGAGCAGACGGCGTCCACAAAGTACATCCATACATGACATGACAATCAACAATGTCCACACAAAGAAGGATAGTGTCCGCACAACTTAAATAGTCTTGATTGCGAAAACAAAGCAGGTGCGGAGAATAGCGTTCAAGGAAGACAGGAAACTGCTACAGGAAAATACCAACAAAGGAGGAAAAGCCACCAAAATAGGAGCGCAAGACAAGAACTAAAAGACGGGGGGACGGTGTGGCGCGGTTGGGAGAATGGCTGTGCCAGCAACCTGAGGGTTCCTGGTTCAATCCTCACCTTCTACCAACCTAGTAACGTCCGTTGTGTCCTTGAGCAAGACACTTCACCCTTCTTCTTGATGGGTCGTGGTTAGGGCCTTGCATGGCAGCTACCGCTGTCAGTGTGTGAATGGGTGAAGTGGAAATAGTGTCAAATTGATTGATTGATTGAGACTTTTATTAGTAGGTTGCACAGTGAAGTACATATTCCGTACAATTGACCACTAAATGGTAACACCCGAATAAGTTTTTCAACTTGTTTAAGTCGGGGTCCACTTAAATTGATTCATGATACAGATATATACTATCATATATACTATCATCATAATACAGTCATCACACAAGATAATCACATTGAATTATTTACATTATTTACAAAGCGCTTTGAGTACCTTGAAGGTAGAAAAGCACTTTACAAGTATAACCCATTTACCATTTACACACAGGAAAACAGCAAAAAAAACTCAAAATAAGTCACGATGTGATGAGACGAGAGCTATAGTGATGCATGGTTGGTTATGGTTTGAATTCATATCCAACAATTGCGATAACTATTTTATTGTTAATAGGAGTTTCAGTTTTTTATATTTTCTGCTGGTGGTGTATCTCCAGAGTTTTTCAGAGACAAAAATGTGCCTTGGCTCAGAAAAGGTTGAAAAACACTGGTCTATATAACGCTGTTTGATAATCAAACGCAATTTGCGTATGACACGGAACTGTTAAACTCAGCGGATGTCCGGCGGAATGTTATTCCGGGCGGAACGCACGGGAAGGCGTTTTTTGACGCACAAAGATTTGTTCCTACGGTCTTTCGGGTTTCGGCTCATTTCCACTTTCAAGTCTAGGCCTGACCCGCACATGCAACTCTCACTCCGCGGTGGTGTGATGTGAAAAGGTGCACTAGGATGGATGAAGGTGTCTCCGAGCAAGCCGGTAAGTACTGCAACTAGTACACGGACTAGTTGAGCTAGTTTGAGCTACTTTAACTAGGCCGCACCGCTGTCTGCGCGCGGGAATAGCATTGCTAGCGCATATCGCGGAATAGTTGGAGCATTTCTTAGTCCGCACATCTTGTCGCCTTGAGCACATTATCCACCCTCTGTACGTCGCAGACTTTTGACTCTTCTAGTTCTTGTTCGTCTCAAAGCGCAGCCGAAATGTTGAAATGATATATAAACCTCCGCCTTAGCTAACGCCAGTTGCTAAGATTAGCAACAGGCAACCATACTTCAAATATGTCTTCATTTACGTCCAAGTTGTGTTTCAACAGACATGTTTCACCTCTCAAGTGTTAAAATATTCTGTCTTATTTTTAGGTATCATAAGAATAGCATTTGGGATCAACTAACATTATGTTCATTTTAAAAGTCCAAATACATGGATGGTGTCGCAGAATATCCAAAGATTGGCCCGGGTGCCATTTTTGGCCACAGGCGCTTTTAATTGTTATCAATCGGTACTAAGGAGATATTATTAATTAGAGATCGACCGATATAATTTTCAGGCAGGGTTCAAACCAGTGGTTCTTAACCTGGGTTCTATCGAACCCTAGGGGTTCGGCGGAGGTCAAAACACAACCGACTCATCGTGTAAATAAAAACTTCTCCCTATCGCCGTATTAAGGATACGGCAACAGCAGAAGTCACACTGATTTGCAGGTGTGTAATTTGTTATGAGTTCATGCACTGTGTTGGTTTTGTTCTTTGAACAAGGTGATGTTCATACACGGTTCATTTTGTGCACCAGTAATAAAACATGGTAACACTTTAGTATGGGGAACATATTCACCATTAATTAGTTGCTTATTAACATGCAAATTAGTAACATATTTTCTCTTAACTAGTCATTATTAAGTACTTATTAAGTTATTAATGCCTTATTCGGCATGGCCTTATTATAACCCTAACCCTCTAACCCTGGCCCTAACCCCCTAACCCTAACCAAATAACTCTAAATTAAGTCTTTGTTACTTAGAATATGTTCCCCATACTAAAGTGTTACCAAAAACATATAACTTTGTCTTAAATGTGAAAAAAAAATGTTTTTAATTTTTCACTAAAGAAGGGTTCGGTGAATGTGCATATGAAATGGGGTTCGATACCTCCAACAAGGTTAAGAACCACTGGCTTAAACCAATACCGATTATTAGTAGTGAATTTGGCTGATAACAGATATTCTGAGCCGAAATTCATTTTACAGTAAGAGTGACATATTGGCCTCAAAATGCAGAATAGTACTATTTCAAACTCCAACACTTTGTTTAAATGACTGAAGCGTGCTTACTTAAAAATCAAACAATAAGTGGCACAGCAGCATCTCTTATAAAGATTTGAGTAAATAGCTCTTTTAGGTTTTGTATCCGGGCAGCACGGTGGAACAGGGGTTAGTGCGTGCCTCACAATACAAAGGTCCTGGGTTCGATCCTGGGTTCGGGATCTTTCTGTGTGGAGTTTGCATGTTCTCCCCATGACAGCGTGGGTTCCCTGTGGGTACTGCGGCTTCCTCCCACCTCCAAAGACATGCACCTGGGGATAGGTTGATTGGCAACACTAAATTGGCCTTAGTGTGTGAATGTTGTCTGTCTATCTGTTTTGGTCCTGGGATGAGGTGGCGACTTGTCCAGGGTGTACCCCGCCTTCCGCCCGAATGCAGCTGAGATAGGCTCCAGCGACCCCGTAAGGGACAAGCGGTAGAAAATGGATGGATGGAAGTTTTATATCCCTACCACACGGACTGAAATATTGTGTATCCCCTAATAACGTCAACTGTGATTGATGAAATGATTCCAAATTTACAAACGTTGATATTTAAAGACCGTTAGCAGGCTGATAATTTAGCACAGGGGGTCGGCATCCTCAAATGTTGAAAGAGCCATACTGGACCATCTGTCTGGAGACGCAAAAAATTAAAAGCCTTATACAAGTGTTATAGTGAAGGCAACACATGTTGTTTCTATATTAGCCTACTATCCAAATGACTCTGTCGCAGGGTCACCCAAACCTTCGTTGACAGAAATGTTGACATGTAATATATATTCTACACATTTTTACAACATTGGAAAACATTAGTAAAACGGAGGCTTCTCAGGGGGTGAGATATCTCCAAGATGATACTGGCTTAGAATGGCCAAAGGTATAGATGTGTGTGCCCAAGTTAAAGGAAACGGCAGGCCGTCTTCCTCTAATGGATTTATTGCAATCTTTGCAAGCAGGGTAACATTTGCTGTGGTCTGGAACAACATGGCACACAAACAACTATCAGAACTGCAGCCAATATTACATACAGATATGTCATGAGACATGCAAACATAAATTAAATACACAGAGGACACAAGTAAAGGACATTAAATGAGCTCAAATATACCTACAAACGAGGCATAATAATGCAATATGTACATACAGCTAGCCTAAATCGCATGTTAGCATCGGTTAGCTTGCAGTCATGCATTGACCAACTATGCCTGATTCGCACTCTAACAAGTCAATAACATCAACAAAGCTCACCTTTGTGCATTCACACACTGCATAAAACGTTTGGTGGACAAAATGAAACAAATAAGGAGCTGCATAAAACACATCTTTCTGTGGCAGCGTCGGAAAAAGTTGTACATGTAAACAAACTACTGTGAGTTTTAAAGGACCGCTGAAATTAGTAGGACAAAACGGCGCTCCCCAAATACTCTGTGATGCATGTTTAATATAAACAGTGGGATTTCTAACAATTAGGAATGTTTGTGTCATGTTTGTCCAGCAGAAACCAAATTAAAACAAAACATATTTTTTCACCCGTTTTAATACATTTATGAAAAAGCTCTAGGGAGCCACTACGGCGGCGCCAAAGAGCCACATACGGCTTACAAGCCACGGCTTGTGACCCCCGACTTAGCAATATTACTTTTCATAAAAAAAAATGGAAAGAGTTTTTGAGACATTGTAATGCAGCGATATAACGTACAAAACGTAATGTACAGATAATCAAAAGCATTATATGGGTAGAAATATCATTGATTACTAGGGTTGTGAACGATAAACCGATGCGACCGAGTATTCGGTTCAACAAGTGAGCGATTAGATTGCATCGGTAGCAGACTCCTCAATCAATGCGAATAATCCATGAATTCCTAGCTGAATCGGTTACAGAGTCATGGATCGGTTATCGCGAGACTTTGCATGGGTCGTCCAGATTACAATATGCGTCAGCGTCTCTAAAACAACGCGAGAGCTGAAGCTACTCGCCAAACACGGTAGCCGCCTAGCTGGTATTAGCACAAGTGATAAACAAGAGACAACACGGAAAATGAATGTGGAGGAGAACGAAAGCGTCAGTCTGACCGAAGGTGATAATGGACCGAGAAAGATTTTCAAAAAACCCACTACAGTGGTGGAAAGAGCAGCAGGACTTGCCACTGCTGTCATCTCTCGCTAAAAGATACCTCTGCAACCTGTTGTGCCGGGAAACGCACTCCTGCCGTAAAATGCACCCCCTGACGCGGGAGCGCGCTGACGTCACTCGTCTCGAAAAGTATATCTAAACTCGGCTGTAATGACCGAAGTGGCTGAAATCGCCTCTTTTAAATCGCCTCTTTCGGCATAAAAAAGTACATAAAGTGAAATAATCCAAGTTTTCTTTACTTGTGGATGGATTAAAAATTGTGAGCCTTTAATGATTTCGCCGTCATTCAAGTGGCTGAAATCGCCTCTTTCGGCATCAAAAAGTACATCAAGTGAAACACACGGAATCTGAACGTGTGTTCAGTACTGCGGGAGACATTGTTTCCACAAAACGTAGTCTGCTCAAACATGAGCATGTGGATCAGTTGATTTTCTTTAAAAAAAAATCTGCCCTCCAAAAAAACAGAGGACAGTGATGATGAAAATGAACAGGCATATTGTAAGTGAACTACTGCTTTTTGACCTGGGAAACGGTACCTCTCACACAGTAGTTTGATTTTTCTTTTTACATATGTATTTATTTTCTCTATTCTTTTACACAAAGCACTTGTCACTGTGCTCATTGTTGCCACATTTTGAGATGTGTTATAGGTGTGTAACTTGTTTACATTGTAATGTTGCACCTTTGTTACCTACCTCTAGTGTTCATTGTTACCTACCTATAGTGTTCAAAACACTATATGCTCAGGTTGAAATATTGAATCTTTGTTACCTACCTCTAGTGTTCAAAACACTATATGCTCAGGTTGAAATATTGAATCTTTGTTACCTAGCTCTAGTGTTCAAAACACTATATGCTCAGGTTGAAATATTGAATCTTTGTTACCTACCTCTAGTGTTCAAAACTATGCTCAGGCTGAAATATTGCACTTTGTTGTTACTATTCTCTGCTACTTTTACCTCTGGAGTTCCCATCCTACAATTCAGCCAGATTTTTTTTGGTCCATGTCTAAAGATAAATACATTGACATGTGATTTTGTTGTTCTGTTTTTTTTGCCAGTGCCGTAAAGCCACAATGCTTGGGATTTGGAGTCTTGAATATTAACCGTCAAATCGAATCGTATCGTTCGGAATCGAATCGAATCGGTCTAATAAAAGGATATCGTTTTTGAATCGAATCGTAACCTGTGTATCTAGATGCATATCGAATAGTTTATCAGAGAGAGATGTGCAACCCTATTGATTACCATAACATCTTTATCAAGGCATGAGCGTGACAAGCCACATTTGTATTATTACGCATCATTAGGCAGCCTACAAACACAGGCATAATAGGTAAGGCATTTTAATTAATTGAGCACAATTCACACACAAGGCAATTAAAAAGTGCTTTACAGAAAATTAAAATTACAAAATTAAATAATCAGAAAAACTATCATCCATCCTTTCATTTTCTACCGCTTGTCCCTTTTGGGGTCGCGGGGAGTGCTGGAGCCTATCTCAGCTGCATTCGGACGGAAGGCGGTGTACACCCTGGACAAGTCGCCACCTCATTGCAGGGTCAACACAAATAGACAGACAACATTCACACTCACATTCACACACTAGGGCCAATTTAGTGTTGCCAATTAACCTATCCCCAGATGCATGTCTTTCATAATTTATTAAAATCAATCCAATACTGTACATAAAATACTTTCAGTTGTCATATGCACAGTTAAATAACAGTGTTTTCAGGTTGGATTTGAACATTGCCAACTCACATCTTAAGGAAGACTATTCCAGATTTTAGGAGCATTAAACTGAAACACAGTTTCTCCGTGTTTGGTCCTGACTCTGAGCACCGGAAGGAGACCACTCCTCTAGATGGTTCATATGGCTCCAACATGTTGAGAGATTCACTTTGTCACAAGACCATGAACAGACTTGTACACAAGCAGAGCTTAAAGTATATTCTCTGAGCAACAGGAAGCTAGTGCAGTGACCTAAGCACTGGACTGATATGGTCGTATTTCCTGGTTCTAGGCAGGACTCGAACAGTGAAATCTTGTATGTACTGCAGCTGCTATAGAGAGCCCAATGAGAAGGCCATTACAGTAGTCTACCCTGCTGCAGACAAAGGCATGGCTTCTTTCTAAGTCTGATGTAGACATTATTCCTCTTATTTTGGCAATGTTTTAGGTGGTTAAACACCTGCTAATGTTATTGACCTAATTGGGCTGTTAAAGTTCAAGTCTGAGTCCATTATTACCCCTAGATTTATAACCTGATTATTAGGTTTCAGGGAGAGTGTCTCAAGGTGGGCCAAATTATTTCAGTTTTGTCTGAGTTTAGCTGAAGAAAATGGTTTAGTATATAGCAGCATAAACAAAATATTTCAGGGATGCATATCTCGCACGACAGACTGTGCTACACACTCTATCCTCTTCATGTGTCCCTGCAATAAAACTAGACTGAATTTAATTACAGTTTTTTAATCTCTTTTTCAAACACTCAAACATGCTTCTACTCTAACGGACTGTTTTCATATCGATATTTTGAATCAGACATGTCGTGAGGTTCTACGAGCTATCAGACATGGGCTTCCTTTGACACGTCGTACACCCACCGAAGTTAATCTATACACTTTTCTCTATGTCCCGTGTTTGACAATAAGGAGCCTGCAAAAGACCTCGGCTTCTAATTGGCTGTGCCTGATACAAGTGCGTGTTTGGGTAACCAATCAGATGGCACAGTGGGCGGGACAATTATGGAAAAAAGAGCCTTCAAAAGACCTTGACTTTTGATTGGCTCTGCCTCTTGCCAGTGCATAGTTTTGCGTAACCAATCAGATGGTGCAGTAAGCGGAAAGATGCTGGAGACGCCTGCGAAATGACTAATTTTAAATGGGCCCGTCGGATTAAAAAAATAGCTTATGTGCGAGGATTTTTTCATTTCAAATGATAGTAATGGTGGTAGAGGTAACTATTACTATTCATTGTTAATAATTTCACTCTGTAAAGCGCTTTGAGTCACTAGAGAAAAAGCGCTATATAAATATAATTCACTTCACAATAACAAATGATTTATAAAAAAATAAATAAAAAAAGGCCCACACCAATATACATTAAAATGCCAAATATCGCCACAGATAATTGGTCAAGCTCAATTATTAATGCACTAATTTGCTTTGTCACCTAAAACACAAAGCCAACAACGCAGATTTTTATTACAGCGTATCATATAATCTGCCTTACATCGGATGGGTTGGAGCATCGTTAATGCACAAAATGTATAGCAGTGTCCCCCACCCCACATTCTTTAATTTTTCTTTGTGTGGCCCTCAATGGAAATCGTTTGAACTAGTTTGTGACAACGTAATTAATGTTCAATCAGCTTTGTGGCTCTTCCCCCTTACACCGCTCGGAAGTGCAGCCTAGAAGAACAAAATAAAGAAATATGACTAACCTGCTCAGTGAGTTCAAACCCCAGCCGAGTCATACCAAAGACTATAAAAATGGGACCCATTACCTCCCTCAGCATCAAGGGTTGGAATTGGGGGTTAAATCACCAAAATGATTCCCGAGCGTGGCCACCGCTGCTGCTCACCGCTCCCCTCACCTCCCATAAGATGGGTCAAATGCAGAGGGTAATTTCACCACACCTAGTGTGTGTGACTATCAGTGGTACTTTAACACTAGCATTGAATTTGAAACATTTAGAAGGAGCAGCGACTTTAGTGACATGCTTTACTTTCACTATCTGCTGCAGCGATCCAGTAATCCTGCACCAGTAATCCTGCCCTGAATGCGGACATGCAAGCACTCACAGGAGTCTTTATTAGTCCCAACTGGGAGAATAAACACACCCACTAATTTAATCAGAATAAGGCATTTTTACTTTTTGTTTGTTCAACCCCTCTGATTCAACCCCTTTGATTTAACATGTACTAAAAAACTCTGCATACAGACACGTGTTCAAATCATTTGAGTTTGTGGGTGAAAAAACATTTTGTTTCTGAAATAATCATTAAACTTGTTTATTGATTGTTTTCAAAATTGTTTTGTGTTAATCATTTTAAAACAACTGTTTTTGTCGCATTGTGAAACGGTTGTATGTTTGCTAGATTAATAATTTGTAATTTTTTTGGTCACATTTAGGTCCCTCTCTCCCAATTGCCACTCTGCGCCTTCTGGTTCCACCAATTCGCCTCGTCTCTGCAGCCATCTGGAAGACCATAGAACACAAGATTGTATCGGATTATGGACTTCTTGAGGAGTTTGTGTTTATGGTCACTGAAATAGTTCCTCAACTTCTTTCAACCAGACAGCGTGCTGAACTTATTTTGGGTCTAAGAGCTCGGGTAAGTCAAATTAATGGAGCTATCTTTGTTTAATTGACACTCAGACACAACTCAACACTTTTACAAATACAGGGGAACCTCAATTGACGAACCCCTCTATTTGTGAACATTTCGATTTATCTCTGAACGAACGTGTCATTCATTCATTCATTTTGTGTCCTGCCTGCAGCCATTTTGTGCCGCATTGCGCAGTGTTTTTGTAAAAGCAGAGCCCTCCATGTCACTTACTGCGCAGTACAGTACACTACTGGTCACTATTAGTCACGACTTCGCGCTTCAGTGTGTGTGCCTGTTTCATGTTTTTGTGCATTTCGACAATTTTGGTCCATTTTGCGAATTTAATATTAGTTCCAAAAAGACAACAGACCAGTGTGAAAAAACAAGTAGGTAATCACTGTGGATTTAAAAAAAAAGACTACCGGTATTTGAAGAATTGACGACGATTGTACCAAAGCAAGTTTTAATTGTGATGAGACCACACTTTCTGGAAAAATATACCAAAGCAGACTTGTATCACAGCGGAGAAGAAGACTACCTCTCTTTCAGCAGACTCTTTTCGAAGGGCACACACACACACGGCTAGGGATGTATACCGAGTACCAGTATTTTTTGGTACCGGTTTGGGCGGTATAGCTCGGTTGGTAGAGCGGCCGTGTCAGCAACTTGAGGGTTGCAGGTTCGATCCCCGCTTCCGCCATCCTAGTCACTTTGGCAAGACACTTTACCCACCTGCTCCCAGTGGCCACCCACAGTGGTTTGAATGTAACTTACATATTGGGTTTCACTATGTAAAAGCGGTTTGAGTCACTAGAGAAAAGCGCACCACATAAATATAATTCACTTCACTTCACTTCCTAAATAGGTCGGTCCATGAGGACCGAAAAGATTCTGAACTAATGATCTTGCTTTCGGGATTTTTTCTTCCAGTTGACCGACGTAATTATGACACGCTGTCGCTGCTACTTAATAAAATCAGTTTTGAAAATTAACAAAATAAGGAAGTTTGTAACAACAACATTTCTTCCTCAAAGTCACACACGCTGTGTCAGTTTGAAGTGAACGCACTTTACTCACGACGAGTCTTGACCGCGTTTATCAACCGTCTTGCTCACCATCCATTAATCTACAGGCCAATATTAATCCACTCAAAAAAGTGAAACTTTGAGGTAATATAATAATCCATAAAGTTGCTGTGACTGACAGGTCTCTGGTTGCCATCTGATGTCACTTCATTGCGGCGCGTATGCGTGGCATTAAAAGACCTCTTGCTTAAATGTGTTTCAGTTCGTTCTGTTTTTTGATTACAAACTGGACGATCGAGTATTGCATTTGCTCAGTCTTTTTTAATTTTTTAAAATTTTGATAAAATACACACATTCATCTGTAGCGCAACACTCAATATGTTTCCGGTCCGTCACTCAAATACGTTTGTGTGCAAATAACAATTCCTATTGTTACTAAATGCACATCCACATAACATGTACAGTAAGTGATTGTATTGATTTATATGGTATATTTGATATGATGTATCATGTAAAAGGTATGTGCTCTCAGGGTTTCTCCTAAATTGCCAAAACAACTGTGGCGGTAGTTAGGGGGGCACGATCAATATGACGTCATCGCATGATTTGCTGTTATGCATATATTCTTAAAAAAGGCAAAAACGTGAATATACATTTAAAACAAATCTGTTAAGTATAGTATTAACATACATATTTTTGTTGCATAATATCGTTTTGTTGTCTTTAAATTTTTGCTGCTTATTGTACTGTACTTATTATTGTACTAGGTACTTTGTTGAGATTTTTTTTTTTTTTAGAGATTTCTCCAATCCTTTAAGCCAGTGGTCCCCAACCTTTTTTGCACCACGGACCGGTTTAATTTAGGCGTTATTTTCAGGGACTGGCTTTCCACTTGTGCTGGATAAATACAGCAGAAATACGTGCATGAAAAATACAAGTCTCTCTAATGCTGAATTAGTGGGAGCCCTGGGCTTGTTTCTTTGCAATGAGATGCAGATGGAAATTAGCCTTTGGTTACTATACATATGTCACATTTATATTTTATATGTTCATTAATGTGCATTGTATCATGTCACAAAAAAATATAACAAATCTCAACTTCCTATGAGGAGTTGTATTGTACATCTGTAAACAAGCTTATTGGTGTGTCTAGTGGGACAGACGAAAGTTAAGTTGGAGAAAATGCAGTCGTTTATAAATGGTTTAATGTTTCTCTGCGGCCCGGTAGCAGATGCGTTATGGACCGGGACTGGTCCCCGGACCAGTGGTTGGGGACCACTGCTTTAAGCCACTCTTTTATTTTATAAAACGACTGGCAACAAATCAAGCATCTATTTCTGTTGTTATTGGAGACTGTACTTGTGTTTAGAGACCCTTACTTCTGTCACTCCATGGTCTGTGAACACACCGTGTCGGTGGAGAATGAACAAGTGTTGTGTGTCAAGGAATGAAGCATGGAGGCAGACGTGTGTCCACGGAGGAAATACTTGCTGGAATTGAGCCCATTGTTATCAAATTGGCAACAAATGCTAAAAAAGAGCGTCAGACTTTTTCTTCTAGATGCTACAATACATTGTTACTTTTATTTTGTTAGGTGTGGCGTGGCGCACCGCTACAATCAAATACATTAAGGGGAAACCCTGTGCTCACATGCATGCCACATATAAATATTTCCAGCTGAGTGCAATTGTAATAAATAGAAACAGTGATGGATCTGTGGGGTGTTTACAAGAAGATGACATAACTGCATTTCACCTTGCTCTGCACACATGACTTGTTTAAGACGTAAAAAAAACAGGTGTTAAGACTTCCCTGCTTTGAGATGTTACAGTACATCATGTTGGATCTCAGTGTTTCCCCCAGAAAATTTGTTAGTTAACCTCCTAAGGCCCAAGCTGTTTGTTTACCGGTACATGCTTTTTTTTTATTTCTCTTTGCTATTTGGGCTTATTGGGCCCTAATTAGGATAAAAACTAAAAATCATCTTTTGATATGATGTAGGGCTGCAACAACTAATCGATTAAATCGATTAAAATCGATTATAAAAATAGTTGGCGATTAATTTAGTCATCGATTCGTTGGATCTATGCTATGCGCATGCGCAGAGGCTACTTTTTTAAAAAAAATTATTTAAATTTTTTTAAAATTTTTATAAACTGCAACATTTACAAACGGCTGAGAAACAATAATCAAAATAAGTATGGTGCCAGTATGCTATTTTGTTTTCAATAAAATACTGGAAAGGATAGAAATGTAGTTTATCTCTTTTATCCGATTATTAATCGATTAATCGAAGTAATAATTGACAGATTAATCGATTATCAAATTAGTTGTTAGTTGCAGCCCTAATATGATGTACTTGGTCCATAAGTACACAAACGTGTGCTTTGTGTTGTGACATGCTAATTTTTATTTTTACACTTTTTTTCCCAAATTCCATTGTTAGTTATATTCTTCTGACGCCACCAGATAGCAGTATAAGTGTCCATATGTCGGCATAATACCCCAATTCAGTAGTGTACACAATTTTGGAAATACGAGCTAAAAGGTGCTGTCCACACATGTGGCCACTAAGGCCTTTAGAGGTTGTGTCTCTCCGGTGGACAGACTGGGAAGGGGGTGGGTGGGTGTAAGGATTGGTGTAACTCTGCCTGTCGCCATCACGTCTCCACCTCGTTGCTGCCACCACAGCCTGGGGGGCAATAGGCTATAGACTGTGGTGAAGTATGCCGGCTTCGTTGCGTGAAGAAGCCTACAATTTTTGGTTGTGTTTTCCGCTCCATTTGCTGAATGGTGATATACGATATATATCTCGATATTTTTTCCGTAAAGTAAAAACAAAACAGTCCGAGTTACCTGAGATACTAAGTATGTCATTAATATGACTTAGTAAGTCAATATTTTGACTTAATCATTTACTAAGTCAAAATAATGACTTACTAAGTCAAATTAATGATTTACTGTAAGTAATCGTTTGCAATAAGCGTTTGAAAAAAAGAGGTAAAAGTGGGGCCACATGCTGACATATGTTCAACTCATCATGCTTACCGGTAATTTATTACAGCATTTGGGAAGCCTGTAGTTGATTTTTATCAACATGTGATAGCAGGGACCCTGCCATTCAAAACTAGGCTGCTACATTACTAATGATTAAAGGCCTACTGAAACCCACTACTACCGACCACGCAGTCTGATAGTTTATATATCAATGATGAAATCTTAACATTGAAACACATGCCAATACGGCCGGGTTAACTTGTAAAGTGCAATTTTAAAATTCCTGCCACACTTCCGGTTGAAAAACTCCTTTGGATATGATTTATGCGTGTGACGTCACACAATCCACGGAAGTGGTTGTACCCCATCGACCCGATACAAAAACCTCTTGTTTTCTTCGACAAAATTCCACAGTATTCTGGACATCTGTGTTGGTGAATCTTTTGCAATTTGTTTAATGAACAATGGAGGCTGCAAAGAAGAACGTTGTAGGTGGGATCGATCGGTGTATTAGCGGCTAAGTACAATACTTACAGCAACACAACAAGGACTACTTACTACGCCTAGCCGATGCTTGCCGCCAAACCCACGGATGAAGTCCTTCGTCGCGCCATCGACCGCTGGAACGCAGGTGAGCACGGCTGTTGATGAGCAGATGAGGGCTGGCTGGCGTAGGTGGAGCGCTAATGTTTTTATCATAGTTCTGTGAGGTCCGGTTGCTAAGTTGCTAAATTAGCCTTAGCGTCGTTAGCAACAGCATTGTTAAGCCTTACCAGGCTGAGAATTTTTAACCGTGTAGTTACATGTACATGGTTTAATAGTATTGTTGATCTTCTGTCTATCCTTCCAGTCAGGGGTTTATTTCTTTTGTTTCTATCTTCATTTGAGAACGATGCTATCACGTTAGCTCAGTAGCTAAGTGTGTCACCGATGTATTGTCGTGGAGATAAAAGTCACTTTAAATGTCCATTTCGCGTGCTCGACTCTCATTTTCAAGAGGATATAGTATCCGAGGTGGTTTAAAATACAAATCCGTGATCCACAATAGAAAAAGGAGAGAGTGTGAAATCCAATGAGCCAGCTTGTACCTAAGTTACGGTCAGAGCGAAAAAAGATACGTCCATCACTGCCTCTCTAGTTCTTCACTCTAACGTTCCTCATCTACGAATCTTTCATCCTCGCTCAAATTAATGGGGTAATCGTCGCTTTGTCGCTCCGAATCTCTCGCTCCACTGTAAACAACGGGGAATTGTGAGGAATACTAGCTCCTGTGACGTCACGCTACTTCCGGTACAGGCAAGGCTTTATTTATCAGCAGCAAAAGTTGCGAACTTTATCGTCGATTTTCTCTACTAAATCCTTTCAGCAAAAATATGGCAATATCGCGAAATGATCAAGTATGACACATAGAATGGATCTGCTATTCCCGTTTAAATTAAAAAAAATCATTTCAGTAGGCCTTTAATGTAACTATAGCTGAAAAAATAGTACAATAGCAATAGGAGAGACTATTCATCCCTGAACACCATGGAGTTCATGTAGGCTTTATGATGCAGTTACATTATTATATCACCTATTAGAGACAGCTTCAGGAAACTCTTCATTTAACATAATGTCGTTTTTTGCTGCTTCAACACAGCTCAATCAACACAGAAAAAGGTAAAGTGATATAACTTAGTTAACTGTGGGTAGGGTTGGGTATCGTTTGAATTCGAACAATTCCGATTCCGATTCTTTGTTTCGATTCCGATTCCTGGCGATTCTCGATTCCGATTCTTTTAAGAGGCAGGGTCAAAAAAAAGTTTAGGATATTTTAAATGAGCTAGCTAACCTACAGTCTTTCTGGATGAAATAGTATGACATTCTCCATCAATTTTAATTGTATTAACTTTTTATGAACTTTACTATAAATTCCTCACAGGGCTGTTTTCAACTAGAATATAAATATCAAATCTATGAACTTGAATATAAATATTATAAATTATGAATACATTTTCCCAGGGGTACACTTTCCTCGAGAGCTTTATTTTTGAAAACCTCATGAAAACACATTTACACATAAGTGTATGATGCTGCAGGAAACCTCATGAAAACACATTTACACATAAGTGTATGATGCTGCAGGAAACCTCATGAATACACATTTACACACACAAGTGTATGATGCTGCAGGTACTTAAAAATGTTACCATGCTCCCACTGATGGGCTAACTTGGTGCAGAAAAGCAAATAAACAATAAGAAACAACTTGCAAAACCCAGTCCAGATTAGCAGCAGGTACAGTATAAAATCAGAGACAGTTCTTGTTTAGGAAAATGACCATATCCGCCTTCTCGGGCAGGATGCGTGAGCGTTCTGGACAGATAGTGTCTCCTGCTGTGGAAAATACACATTCGCTGGGTGTGGAAGAAACTTGAACGCTTAAATAGGAGAAAGCTAGATCTGACAGCAAAGGATAAGTCTTTGTTGGTTCCACCGGACCACCACCATGCAGCAGGGTCGTCAGACATAAGTATCGGTGGAACGTCCTGGTACATCTGCGGCTCTCTCTCCACTCGTTTCTTGATGGACATGGAGCTCTGTTATTTCGCGGTTATTTCATTTTTTTTTGTAAAGTAAAGCCACACTTTCGACCGCCGACGCCCGCTATCCATGCTTGAGCTTGACTGACTCGCTCGGCTATGCTAACACTTCCGGCGGTGGGCGCTTCTTCGTTGGTGTTCAGCGGCTTCTTCTTCCGGTTCGGCGGACATATTTTTTTCCGGTCGGCGGACTGGTATCGAAAATAGGAATCGAAATTTAAACTTTTGAACGATTCCGTGAGAATCGGAAAGTTAGTCCCGGTTCCAATCGATACTCGATATCCAACCCTACAATAATGCTTGTCTTTCTCAGACAGACAAGGCTTTGCTGTCCGTAACACTCACACGCACGCACACACACTGCAAAATGAGCTAACGTTACGCTAAAAGCTAATTAGCCTTCACCTCAAGGACTGTGAGCGAGCTGAGCTGCCGCTTATGTTTCTAGAATGTCAACGGGCTCATATTGATGTTACTAGTAGTTGACTGGGAGGTGTTTATTAGAATTTGGGGAGAGTCCGTTGCCTTATGCTTACCTGCTAAACACCTTTCTGCTCATCCCACCGCAGGAGCACTGACTCCATGCGCTCTGAATACGCACTGCTGATTGGCTGTTACATGCGCTCTGAATACGCACTGCTGATTGGCTGTTACATGCGCTCTGAATACGCACTGCTGATTGGCTGTTACCGCTCTGCGTGTAACCAATCAGATGGTTCTGTGGGTGGGACAATGCTGGGTTCTGCAGAGACGTACTGACAGAGGCAGAACTAAGCGGAGCAGCTTGTTAAGACTTTAGTTTAGGCGGTGGCTCTTTGTTGCGGGAAACCCTGGATGTGTTATGGTTATGGTTTTACTTGTGCTAATCTATCCATCCATTTCCTACCGCTTTTCCCTCTTGGGGTCGCGGGGGTGCTGGAGCCTATCCCAGCTGGGATAGGCTCGGGCGGAAGGTGGTGTACACCCTGGTCAGGTCGCCACCTCATTGCAGGGCTAACACAGACTGAAAACATTCACACACTAGGGACCATTTAGTGTTGCCAATCAACCTATTCCCAGGTGCATGTCTTTGGAAGTGGGAGGAAGCCGGAGTACCCAGAGAGAAGCCACGCAGTCATTGAGAGAAAATGTAAACTCCACACAGAAAAACCCAGAGCCTGCGGATCGAACCCACGACTTTCGTATTGTGAGACACACGCATTAACCCCTGTACTACCGTGCTGCCCAACTTGTGCTAATATAAATGCTAATTGGGATATTGTCTCGGCAGAACAGCAAGTAGTAAACTTTCTGCAATCAAAGAATGTTTAAATCGACATTATTACCATCGAAACATGCATCCCACTGAATGGAAGAAACACCACCACCACTCCAGTCATCCTCATGAAACTCGTAAACAGAAAATCTAAAATGGCACTGCTAAAACAGGGAAAGAAGCTGAAGGGAACAAATGTGTACATGAATTAGCATCTCACAAAAAGGAATGCTGAAATTGCAGAGAAAGCACGCGACTTGAGAAAGCAGGAAAACATTTTGTGAACTTGGAGCACCAACTGTAAAATCTATATCAAGCTGAATGGAGGTCCAGAAGCAAGAGTACTGGTTGTCCATGACATCAAGGACCTGGACAAATATTAAAGTTTACACTGCTTCCACAACGACAATGATAATGAAGTCTGACGGAAAACAAACACCTAAATTCAACACCAACACTACTATGTTCCAAGAGACCACTAAACAAGAAGACCTAGATTTAGGATTGCATCCACCTACACTTACAGAGATTATTAAAACAACATCAAAGATTGTTGAACAAGAAAACATGGAACTGAAACATTTCTGCAACAGAGGTCACAAAAACCAGGATTTGGAAAATGATATAGATCCAGATACAAATATTTTCACCCGCATCGGAAATATTTTTTTATTATACAGATGAACAATATAACAGCAACATTAAGTGTGATAACAAATTGTCAATTATTCATTATAATAGCAGAAGCTTGTACGCAAATTACAACATGAAGCACCTTTTAGAACAATTCAACAAACACTTCAAAGTGATCGCTGTCACAGAAACATGGATTGATGATAAAAAAGGAATAGATTTTGATCTGGAAGGATATGAACTAAACTACATCAACAGAACCAACAAACCTGGATGAGGAGTAGCTGTGTACATGATGAAGAACCTGAACTACAAAGTGGTAAAAACATATCAATTGCTATAGATAATATCTTAGAATGTACAATCATTGAAATATATTAGGGAAAAAGCAAAAACATATTCATCAGTTGTATATATAGATCACCCAAGTCAAGTATAGAAACATTTGAAGATTGGATCAAGGAAAATTACATGGACACTGGCCAAAAACTAATTTTCTTATGTGGTGACATTAATATTTACTTATTGAACCCTAACAAGTAAGGCTGCAGCTAACTATTATTTTTCTATCGATTAATCTATAGATTTTTTTTTTTTGATTAATCGGTTAATCTATAGATTATTTTTTCGATTAATCTATAGATTATTTTTCCTTTTACTGATTATTTTTTATTTAATTTTATTAAAGAACCGGAAATCTCATATAAAAATATACAACAAATGGCAAAAACCTGTCAATATTGAATAAAGCAAAATATGTTCTGGACCAAAAATCACTCCATATTCTCTACTGCTTGTTAGTGTTACCATATCTGAGTTCCATCCATCTTATTGTGCAGAAATATGGGGAAATAACTTCAAAAGTACACTTCATTTTTTAACCGTGTTACAAAAAAGATCAGTTACAATAACACAATGTTGCATATAGAGAACATTCAAACACTTTATTCATTGAATCGAAAATACTTAAATTCTACGACACAGTGAATTTGCAAATATCTTAAATTATGCACAAAGCAAACTATAATCTGCTACCCTAAAATATATAATAATTCTTCTCAACAAGAGGAAAAATATAATCTTTGAAAAAAATTTAATTTCAAAAATTTGTACGCACGTACGACACTTAATACCTTTATTATATCAGTATGTGGAATTAAATTATGGAATGGATTAAGCAAATAATTCAAACTATGTACTAATACGACCTAATTCAAGAAACTCTTCAAACTTAAAGTGTTTACAAAGTACAAAGAAGAACCATGATAAACATTCTGAATTTATTTAATCCATCCATTCATTTTCTAGATAATCTTATTTATCTCACCATATGAAATATAACTTCACTAATTTATTCATTTATTTATTTTTCACATGATTACTTTTGGAATTATATTGTGAATAAATTGAGAACAGGAAGTGAACAAAAGTGTTATCAACTGCTATGTAAAGGAAAAGGGGTAGGATTAAATAAACTCTGCTTCTTCCCACTCTTTTTCAAACATGTTGAATAGAGAAACTGGAAATTGTGATGTATCATGTTGTATGCATGCATGTTCGAAATAAACTCAAACTCAGTTAAAATGCATTTTCACACATCTTTATTTCTACAATACATATAGTATAGGGGTGTAACGGTACGTGTATTTGTATTGAACCGTTTCGGTACGGGGGTTTCGGTTCGGTTCGGAGTTGTACCGAACGAGTTTCCACACGGACATATTAAGTACCGTAACGCACGTTGTGTAAACAATGCACACCGAAGCGCAACACACGGCATGCTAGCAACGACCGGGCTAGGAGAACATGCAAAAGCCAGAGCTGGAAGACCCTCCTGCCTCGTTAAGATCTCCTGTTTGGGAACACTTTGGCTGTGCGATACAACAATAGAGGACGGAGGTTTGCCGACATTGTTCAGCAGCTGCTTCTGACAACACGTCAAACATGCTAACCCATTTGAAGCGTCACCACCGCATTCAAGCAGCCTCTCCTCGGCGAGTCAGGCAGGTGTTATGAGAGTAGCGTGTGTGTGTGTGGCCCTTTAATATGTGACAGCGTGTTGGATTGGCGGTGTGCAAGACCTCAATAAAGCCACGATTTGCAACTAATCGCCGGACTCGTTATTTACCCTGAAGTCCGGAGCTGTGGAGACCCACTGCCGGGTAGAGTGAAAGGTGTTGCCGCCGAGAATACATCGGCCCTGGAGAAGTGTCTCCACTGCGCTCCTTGACTAAGGTCTGGGAGCCGGAAGCAGGAAAGGTGCAACACAGGGCTAAAGCAATAACAAATGTTTTTATAGCAGCAGATTTAAGACCATATTGCATTAAAAACTAGATTTTGACACACTTCTATGGTGGAAGAATAATAAGCCCATATATCCTCTTACTGCCAAGTTAGCCAGGCTGGGGGGGAAAAAGAAAAGTTAATCTGAGGCTGAGTTGATTTGAAACTGTTCAATGTTGCACGTTTATATGTAGAAGAAAAGTTGTGTCATTTTATTTAATCTGAGCAACAACTTGAGGCAGTTTAATGTTGATTAACGTGGACCCTGACTTAAACAAGTTGAAAAACTTATTCGGGTGTTACCATTTAGTGGTCAATTGTACGGAATATGTACTGTACTGTGCAATCTACTAATAAAAGTCTCAATCAATCAAAAAAAAGCACTTAATATGTAGAAAGGTTTTGTTAAGAGACCATTCTGAGCCTTATCTTATTTAGTTTTTATTTTATATATGTTGACCACATTAACCCTGGCAATGGACCCTGTGTGTATATGTATGTTATGCCATTGTTTACAAATTTGGTAAATAAATTACCAAAAAATGTATATTTTGTTGTTTTCTTACTGTACCGAAAATGAACTGAACCGTGACCTCTAAACCGAGGTACGTACCAAACCGAAATTTTTGTGTACCGTTACACCCCTAGTATAGTACCAAAAGGAGTACCGATAAATATCGGTATCGATGAGAAATATCGATAAGGGTATCATACCGAAAACATCTTACCGCTATACTACCCTACACACGGTCATCCCCCTAATTTTTCGTAAGTACCTCCTTTGCCAATCTTAATGTGAGTGGATTTCACTATTTTAAACATTTATTATTGGAGCAAAATGATTAAGGATTTTTATTTTTGATTGTTTGTTTAGGGCACCAAAGGGACTTCTGTGTGTGTGCGCCTGTTGGCAAAGCAGCGCATACAGGAAAGTTTGGCTTGTCATTTT
Organism: Entelurus aequoreus; assembly: GCF_033978785.1. Lineage (NCBI taxonomy): Eukaryota > Metazoa > Chordata > Actinopteri > Syngnathiformes > Syngnathidae > Entelurus > Entelurus aequoreus. The sequence continues at coordinate 38,636,786 of NC_084738.1, forward strand.
TTTTGTTTTGGCTTGGTAATAAATGGATAGCTGATACATCAATCACCTCCTTGTTATGTTTGTTTGATATATAGTACTGTATAGCACTTTTCATTGTGTTCAAAGTGTACAAACCTTTACCAAAATACAGATGTTTGTCGAGGCTGAAACCCATTATTCATATTTACATTGTTTCTTATGAAGAAATTTGTTTCACTATATGGACTATTTCAATTTACAAACCCTGTTCAAGAACCAATAAGTTTGTAGATCAAGGTTCCACTGTATTAAGATTCTCAAAATGTTATAAAATGTCTGAGGTATGCTGTACCGTACAGGTGTAATGATTTGTCTACAAAAATCACCAATAATATTTGTCGCTGACTGATTCATTCATAGTCGGTGAGAGGATTGCTGGGAAAAATTGATTCACATCTAAATTGCAATTGTTATTTATTGCAATTCTGAATTAGTTCATAATTTTTAAGAAATGGTTTTTAAAAAGGCATTTTTTTTAGGCAATCTCCACACTTCTGCTATCCTCGAAAGATGACACTTTTTTTTTTTTTTAAAGAAAAACAGCTAACTCAGTGTCAGTTGTGTGGCGGACGTGGAAATCCAGCCGATGCACAAGTTATGTAGAACAACCGGCAAAAGAACAAACGTGCCACCCAAGTGATTATACAGAAAGCGTGAAACTGCAAACAGTTTGCATATATTGCCACTGCTGCCACGTAGCATTAGTAATCAAGCCGGTAATAGCGTTGTGGCCACTGGACCGATATTCTAACTTGGAACTAAATAATTTGTATGGTTATTAAAGAGGATGAACATTTGTAACTAGCAATGATTTACAGGCTTTTTTCTCATATGTTTTGATTACAGCTTATCCTGGAGCTTTGCCGCTCAGAGGAGACTGCCAACTTCCAGATCATTCAACCACACCTTGATCGAATGCAAAACCTCCAAACTCTTTGGAAAGTGGAGGTGGGTGTTAACATCAACTTAATAACAATACATTATTGTATGATTTTGTGAGTTATTTTATATAAGTTTGTGGAACATTTTTAAATAAAATAAAAATCTGACAGAACAAAGTCAAGTGCAGACATAGGTCTTCGAAAACACAGAAATGCGCTGTTTTAAACGTCCATTTTTGCGTCAAAATACCACTTCCGCGTTTAATGAAATATTGTAGCGTGTAAGGACGTGAGTAGGAGGAGGACTGTCAAAAGATGAAGCTAATTGTTTTAATGACATTCAGACTTTGTTTTCTTATCAGCAATTGAGCAGTATATATACATCTGTGGCTTCTCAGCACAACAACGCACAACACCGGAAATGTGTCCCGTGAATGCCCGTCCAACCGGAACTCTCCAACAATTAAAGTTATGTGGGTGAAATATGTAAACCTACTACAATATCAAAAATATTGGGATCTAAATAAAATGTGTCAAACGCTCGCCTCAGCCATAGGTACTCGCTGTTCTTCTTGCCTAAACACTGCGAAACAAGCTCGCTAGTTTGCATAGTTAGCATCTTCTAGCTGGCTTGCTTACTGCATTCGCTCTCCGCTACAACATTGACAGCTTTGTACTTTTAAGCTAATCATGTTTGGATAATTACATTTCGAACACTGTTAGTTCCGAACCAGTTGTAGTTCTAGAGCATTTATTAGTAGTTGGGCTGGGCGATTATGGCAAAAACAAAAATTAAATCACAATTATTTTGATTGATGTTGTATTTACAATAATTACACAACTATTTATTAATCTGAACACTCATCCATCCATCCATTTTCTACTGCTTGTCCCTCTTGGGGTCGCGTGGGTGGCTGGAGCCTATCCCTGCTGCATTCTGGCGGAATGTACACTCTGGACAAATGGCCACCTCATCACAGGTTCAACACAGACAACATTCACACTCACATTCACACACTAGGGACCATTTAGTGTTGCCAATAAGCTTATCCCCAGGTGCATGTTATTGGAAGTAGAGGAATCATTAATATTTATTGTACCAACATTCAAATTTTAATTAAAATATAAATGAGTAACAAACCACACCAAGTAAAATAATGGAAACAACAATACATTAAAATACAATAAAATATTAAAAAACATTAACTTACATTTTTTCCATTTTAATTGTTTATAATCCCGTTTTTTACCTTTTACACCTATTATACCACCATAGAATGCGTGCTTTTTGTTGTCAAATTAAAATGTTTGTTAATAAAATGCAAAAAGCCTCATGTTCATTGGTGCGATACATCTTTGGACAATTTTGACCAATATTTTAGGTCAAAGCATAACAATTGTGTAAATGTATCAATAAGTGCTTTGAGTACATTATGCTTGTGTAAGGTACTTTTTTTAAACCTAGCGCAATCAGACCGGATGTTGCGCACAGCGCTGTTATTGTGAAGGGGTAAGTGTGCTGTGCTGTTCTAAGCTTGACGAGTAAATAAAAGACTTGAGGGTTAATTAAAAAAATAAAGACAGCGCAGCCGTGACTCCCAAGTTGCTCTCCTCCTGTTTGTACGTTAATGTTACTTTCATGATGTCGTTCACAACAACACAAGCAGATGAGATGTTTTGTGTGTGTATGGACTGTTCTTGCTAGCTTTAGCTTAGTCGCTGTTTTAAGTGGCTGCCTCAACATTGTTTAGTTCAGGACGTGTTTCGGGGCTGACTTATGGGACCCCGTCCGCGGTTACTTCAACGCGAAAATCATATGCCTTACTTTTTTGGTTGAGTTTAGTGATTATTGATTAGCGCTGTGTCAAATAAAAAGTACTAACATTGGTGAGACCCCAAACTTCTAGGAGACGCTCATACGCTCAGTCATCCGTTTCACCGTTACAAGCTCCGGAATTTGCATGCACGTTGTGCGGCCCATTAATCGTTTATTTAATTACATTTTTTTACGAACATTTTATTTTCATGATCGTGAGAAGCCCTAATCGAAATCAAATGATAATAAATGATAAATGGGTTATACTTGTATAGCGCTTTTCTACCTTCAAGGTACTCAAAGCGCTTTGACAGTATTTCCACATTCACCCATTCACACACACATTCACACACTGATGGCGGGAGCTGCCATGCAAGGCGCTAACCAGCAGCCATCAGGAGCAAGGGTGAAGTGTCTTGCCCAAGGACACAACGGACGTGACTAGGATGGTAGAAGGTGGGGATTGAACCCCAGTAACCAGCAACCCTCCGATTGCTGGCACGGCCACTCTACCAACTTCGCCACGCCGTCCCGCCGTTAATTGTTCTGCACTAATTAGAAGCCAGCGAGAAGGTACGTGACGGGTGTAAACAGAGGTCACAACACCAGAAGTATATTACCAGAAGGGGCATGGCTATAGGATAGAGTTGCCAAATGGGAAACTGACTTCTTTGCATGCATGCTTTTATTACAAGTCGTATAGATTATTGTAACGCCCTGCTTTCTGGTCTCCCTAAAAAGGTTATTACACATTTGCAATTACTCCAAAATTCAGCGGCACGTGTCCTGACGAAGACCAGAAGGCAGGCTCACATTACACCAGTTTTAAAATCTCTGCAATGGCTACCCGTGTGTTTCAGGATCAATTTTAAGGTTCTTCTTATGGTTTATAAATGTTTTTATGGTATTGGGCCTTCTTATCGCTCATATTTGCTTTCACCCTATGAGCCTTCCCGGGCCCTGAGATCCTCCGGCACCCATCTACTAATTATTCCAAAAACCACGGGATGGCATCTTTCCACCATTATGGTCTCCGTCTATGGAACAGCTTGCCGGAGGATCTGAGGGCTGCAGAGAACGTTCATGTTTTTAAGAGCAGACTTAAGACCCACCTTTTTAATTTGGCCTTTACCTGATATTAATTATTTTATTGAAGTCATTTGTATTTTACTTTTTATCCTATTAGTTATATATTATTTAGTGCTATTTATTTATTTACTGTATATTAATTGTATTTTTTCTATTAATCTTCATATGTCTTGCTTGTATTTTATTATTTATCTCTACTCATGGTTCTTACTATTTTACAAGTTGTATTATTTTTTATTTTCCAACGTTCCTCAGATGAGCCATCTGCCTCAAGGGTTATGTGTCAGCGTCCTGGTGGCCATGGTCTGATGACTTCCTGGTGCAGATGGCTCCTTTGATAGTGTTTACTCACATGTCTCCTCTGTACTCAGCCATGCAATCATTTGTCCGTATAGTTGCATATGTGTGTATATTGTTTGTGTTTGGTATCTGTGTCTGTGCGTACGTACAGTATGTGATAATGGGGGATATGGGTCACCGGGGTTTTGTTTTTAACTCTGTAAAGCACTTTGCGTAGCATTTCTTTTATGTATGAAAAGCGCTTTATAAATAAAGTTTGATTGATGGATTGTTAGTAGGAGATGCCTCGTTAAGTGGAATGAATTCATCTGGTTTTAGCCAAGTCTCACTGAGCCCAATGATAAGATTGTTGTCTCTAATTACGTCATTAATTAATAGCACTTTGGGAGGCAATGATATGATGTTTAACAAGACCATATAATACAGGGTGTCCATAAAGTCTGGGTACAGATGTTTTCAGATACATTGGATGAAAATATAAATTTTACTAAAGACTTTGTGTTGTTCAGTGATGAAGTTAAATCCATCCATTTTCTAATATTTATCAACATTAGAATTGAATAGAATTGTTTTCTTCTCAAAATTATGCATTTTTAACCATGTGCCCAGACTTTGTGGACACCCTGTAGGTAGTGGGCTGTTTTGAGGCATTTTTGTTTATGGTATCCTTAGTACTGATATTATGTCTATTTCACATGGTGCGTCTTAAATCACATCTCGGAATTGATATGGTGGGTATCTTGAGATTCTTTGCTTGGTGCAACGATAGATTTAACGATTCATAATTTGCCACTTCAGTAGAATACATGTGCACAGTCACGACAGAAAAAACATTAGTCATGTATTATTCTATGAGAAATGCTTTGTGTGCAGGAATTTTCCAGCCTGGCGCTGATTAGTTCTAGCTTAACTGACTCCTCACCCGGGCTGACAGGCACTGTAATTGCCTCTGTCCGATCTTGCTCTAGTGTAGTAAGTCAAGTGTGACTCAACCAGTAATCCATGTTGCTCGATATAGTGATGGCGCCTTCCCGGTTCGAGTGAAGGCCATCCCTCCTCCGCAAGCCCTGTTTTGCCCCAGAAAGAGGGCCAATTATCAATAAACATTAGTCACTGTTCTCTACAAAAACTATCCAGCCACTTGTTAAGCAAGACTACCGTAATCTGATATACCTCTCGTCATTGCCTCTTGCAAGCAGGGGGGGCCAGAGATAAGTACTTGATGCAGAGACCTCTTTCCATCAAGATTAAAAGTCCTGGCTATGTTCCTCTTTGTAATATTTGACTGTCTCATCATCGTTTCATTGGAGCCGACGTGTACAACTATCTTCGCATAGCTAGTGGTGCGACTGAGGCTCCTTAAGATTAGCTTCAATGTCGGATGCACGGGCCCCGGGAATACCCCTAATTATGGCTGGTTTTCTAAGCTGTATGTTCAGGATGATGGAGTCCCCTATGACTAAGGTGTGGTGTCTTAGACTGGGGGTGTAGGACTAGCTGAAGGGCTAAATCTATTATACGTCTCAACCAATTCACCGTGGCTTGTAGGCTGCTAAGGGCTGCTACAAACTGGGTTAGTCAGCTCGCTACAGCTGACGCTAGCAAACGTGTCCGCGGCGCCTACATTTACAAAATGACTTTGCTATAACTGGCGGACACGGCCCTCGAGTAGAGCCAGCCAATCCATGAGTATGGTGCACGAAGAACAGGAAGCCATACTCACCTTGTTTCTTTCACCGAGTCAAGTTCTTGCTGCCTTCAAAGTGCAGTAGCTTCAAACCGGAACAAGCTTAGCTTTGCTAGCTTAGCAGCTAGCTAGCTGAAAGGTGAGGTGGTGAAACAGAGAGTGGGTGCTTTGTAAATTTGATAAGACTCTTAAATATGCTGTAGAAGGAATAAAGAAAGCTGTAAAACAGTTAGAAGCACACAGATATAAAGATAGTACTTAGCTTTTAAGTGGCGAAACAGCGGCGGCGATCAGCAATAGCAAGCAGACTTTCATTTGTCCATTTGGTTATGATTATGGTTTGTTTATTTCAAACATGCTATACAGATCGGGGAGCATTTTACTCTACATTGATCAAATTTGGATGGATTTATTTTAGGAAGAACATGCTAATTATAGGGTTAAAATCTGTATTTGCACGTGTGCTACCTTTTTTCTTTTTTTTCTTTTCAATATTTGCACAACCTATTTTAAGTCGCAAATGCAGGTAAAATGCTTGTACTGTACAGTGCTGCATGTTAGTCAATGCATGCACACACACAGCACTTGCAAGCAAAAACAATGTAAAGACAGAAGACGGAGAATGGACATATTTTGGCTTTAAACTGAATGATAAAGGTGAAGCTATAAACACTGAAGGGCTGCTTTAAAACACAGCTCGCTGATAGCTAGCTTGCGGCTAACGTCTCTCCTTAGTGTTTTAACTACATCTAATCCTCGTCTCCATGTCGACAAATAAAGTAAGTTGCTTACAAATATCATCCCTGCAGTACGAGGAATAGCTAAACATGCTTCACTACACACCGTAGGAGAACAGTCACCGCTAACCGCAAGCTGGCGCTCCTGAGTGTAAACAAAATGGTGGGTCTACACAGATATAAAATGTTACGATATGAAGTACAAGAGCCGTATCTAGTCGCTACTACAATGATTACATTGAGATTTTTTATCAACACAAAATCTTTTTTTCCTTTTTTAAAATTACAATTATGTTTATACACTCAGGAAATACGCCCCTCGACACATCAATCAATCAATCAATCAATGTTTATTTATATAGCCCTAAATCACAAGTGTCTCAAAGGGCTGTACAAGCCCCAACGACATCCTCGGTACATAGCCCACATACGGGCAAGGAAAACTCACCCAAGTGGGACGTCAATGTGAATGACTATGAGAAACCTTGGAGAGGACCGCATATGTGGGTAACCCCCCCCCCCACCCCCCCCTCTAGGGGAGACCGAAAGCAATGGATGTCGAGTGGATCTGACATAATATTGTGAAGTCCAACACATCAGCGAAAGTCCAGTCCATGGTGGGGCCAGCAGGAACCATCCCGAGCGGAGACGGGTCAGCAGCGTAGAGATGTCCCCATCCGATGAACAGGCTAGCGGTCCACCCTGGAGCAGAGTAGAAAAGAAAAGAAAAGAAACGGCAGATCAACTGGTCTAAAAAGGGAGTCTATTTAAAGGCTAGAGTATACAAATGAGTTTTAAGATGAGACTTAAATGCTTCTACTGAGGTAGCATCTCTAACTTTTACCGGGAGGGCATTCCATAGTATTGGAGCCCGAATAGAAAACGCTCTATAGCCCGCAGACTTTTTTTGGGCTCTGGGATTCACTAATAAGCCGGAGTTCTTTGAACGCAGATTTCTTGCCGGGACATATGGTACAATACAATCGGCAAGATAGGCAGGAGCTTGACCGTGTAGTATTTTATACGTAAGTAGTAAAACATGAGATAAATAAGACCAATGTATGATCCTGTAACTACTTGGTATCGGATCGATACCCAAAATTGTGGCATCACCCAAAACTAATGTAAAGTATCAAACAACAGACGAATAAGTGCTTATTACATTTTAACAGAAGTGGAGATAAACATGTTAAAACAGAAAACAACCAGATATTATCAGTAAATGAACAAATATATTAATAATAATTCCATTTTCTACAGCTTGTCCCCCATATTTTTGATAAAATAATACAATGAGTAATACAGTATGTTACTGCACACGTCAGCAGCCAAATTAGGAGCCTTTGTAACCTGTTTGCTTACTTACTACAAAAAGGGATTTTTTTCTAGTATATTCACTATTTTGTTTAATTCCAAAATTATTGTTTGGTTGCAATAAGAAACACATGTTTAATTATTCATAATATCGATAGGCTCCAGCACCTCCCGTGATCCTGAGAGGGACGGGCGACGGAAAATGGATGGATGTTTTGTTCAAAAAAAAGCCAATATTGCCGTTTTTTGTGGTACCATTTATTTAGAAAAGTATCACAATACATTTTGTTTCCGGTACCAAAATGTTAGTACCGGGACAACCCAACTTTAGAATGTATGCAGGTGAAGCATGAAGTTGGCGTGAGACACCTTACATTTCCACGTCAACGTCAGTCTTGATACATCGCAACTTTGTTGTAAAAAAGGGTGTACGCCAGGTTCTTGTGCATAAGCAAGCTACATGAGGCCCCAAGTGAATGAAGGTGCGGGCCAGCAACACGATGGTTTGATGCGCTTTCAAAATGAAAACGAGATCAATTATTTTTCTCCTCCACGATATACTTTTTGGGTGAAACAAATGAGTCTGTTTTTGATATTGTCCACACTTGTCACCATCTAAAAACAGCAGTGCAGTCCTTAAACACACGCCGAGAAGTGAAGCGAGTGAAACGAAGCGATTGGCTGCAGCATCCTCGGGAAAAGTTTGTCAATGTAATTGTTAGTAATAATGTTGATGTTGACGAGTTTTGTGGCCATACACAATGGCCTCTGGCATGGACAGCAGTGTTTCCCACACATTCATTTATTTGTGGCGGCCTGCCACGAAAGAATTACGTCCGCCACAAATTTTAAAAAATATATATATATATATATATATTTTATTTTTATTTTTTTTTGCCCTGTCCAGCTTCTCAGGCAAATCATATAGTTGATGTAGATGCCCATATAGGCTGTTCAGATTTACTTTACAAAAGAGAAGTGTAGGATTCTTCTCTTGTTGCCTTATTTGTATTTGACCACTACTGTTTTCTGTTTATTTGTTACTGACTGTGGCAGGACACCTCTGCCTCTGTTTCACTTTATGTTGCTGGTAAATAATATGGTTGTAGTAGTAGGCTAAAGTTTAATTATTTAGTATGAACTAATTAAAGGGGCAGAGCTTTAAGAGACATTTTAGCTTTTATATTTTATAAGATATATTTTTTGTAAGAACCACAATTAATAAATATAGTTCAGTGAATAACTTATTGTTCAAATCTGTATATAAATATGTACATAAAGTGTTGTAATTATATTGTAAAATGGATGGATGGATGGACGTTTAAAACAAAACTGTTATTATTAATTAGTAAGTATACATTTTTTTAGCCTTTTTAGAGAAAATCCTATCATTGTAGTAAATTATGCAAATTACTTGATGATGTCATGGTGACCACCCCCATGGCCACGCCCCCACCGCCACAGGTATCTTGGCAGTTTATGGGAAACACTGGACAGGCACACTTTTCAAAGAGCCATTCTCTGCTGCTGCGGTTGTGAAAGTGCTTGATATGATCTGATTTGATGGTCTGCTTTTTAGATGTTAATATCGCATATTTTAACAACAGATGGTAAGATGTTAATATCTCATTTAATCGTGGCAGCCAAAGTCATGATTGAATAAATGTAAAGCCCTACCTTAGAGTTTATGCAGTTTTTTCGCAAGTGTGTGTGTGTTATAAAGTCTTATGGCTATGGGGAAGAATGATCTGAGGTATTGCCTTATTGTGGGATTCAACGACCACACTAATTTACCAACCTGAATTTCTTTAATAAATTGTTTTTTTGATCCCCTCCTTTTGCAGACTGATAGTGCAGCACCAGATATTTGTGACTCAAATTTTATGGGCCTGGTACGAAATCTTCTGCGAGATTCAGAAGAAAGAAAGAACTTCTATCAAGTAAGTTTTCGTTGATATGCTGATACAGGTATTCAGTTTTGCTTGACAGAAGATGATAATGCCCTGTTAATTTATGTGTTTTTAACATTCCTTTGTAGTGGTCTGTCCTAGACTTAGGAATCAAGGAATGTATAAAAATTGGCGAGTTTGCTAAATTATTGGATGATATTGATGTATTTTTACATGTTTGATTACCATAAAAATTAAAGAAGTATATTTTTATCTTTATTCTCCAAAGAAATTACATTTCAGATCGAGGGTTTGGCATCGGGCATCGATGGAAACTTAGTCTTACATTTCGATTCTCCTGGAATTGTCTGAATTTTTAAATGTTGATTCTCATTTTTGATGCTCAGTTTGCTGACCGGTAAAAATAGATGTCACAGAGGTGTCTAAGCAGCTTACTGTTTGTCCATACACCATGTGGAGCTGCTCCTCTAAGTCAATAATCCTTTGTCGGCCAATAAACTGCAGTTCTTAAGTTTTGTTATTTATGGAGGCCTGAATGTTACACACACAGTGTTTTATGGCGAGATAACCAGTGATGGGAGTATTCCGATGACCTTATTTTGTAAGGAACTTTAATGTGTTGTGTATTCTTATAAAGTAATTAGTAAGCAGTTATGTTTTTCAGTCAGTACAGGTTGGTGTCCCATCGCAGTGTTGTGCATTACAAATTCAAAACACATTTCGTGTTTGTGTTTGTCATAGAAGCTAGTTTATCTCTTTTCCGTAGTTAGCCGATATGTTACTATGCTAGAAAAATAGTTCCTCAGTTTTCACACTTAACAATAAAAATATCACTACAGCTTGGTTATTGTACAGGTTATGGAACGTAAATGAAGTATTGACAGTTTTTGAATGCATTTTTAAAGTGATTTAGAGGTAGAATTGATTGTTTCCATTAGCTGTATTGCTAGCCACCAAGAACGTGTTTACGTTAGAAAGCTAAAAAAAACCCTAACTTTTGTCTTCTTGTGTCTCATAATGATTGTGAACGATAGCCAAAATTGCAAAAGAAGTGCAGTTCCCCTTTAAGCGAAAGTGGCTGGCTCCTTAACTTTTCAAAACTTGGTTGAAGCCCGTTGATTGTAAACCACGGGAGGTATTCTTCAGTGTGTTAAAAAAAAAAACTCCAGACTTTGCTCTGTAGGCTTTAATGCAGTGAAATCACACATACTAGTAGCTAATCACAAGTCGGCAATGAAAGACAGGCAGCAGTTAATGGTTCCAAATTTCATTGGCATGACCAACAAAGCCACTTCTGCTATCACCAGCAAAACTATCAGCTGTTACTACAAAAATAAATTCTCAGATGAAGCAGTCTTGAAAGTCAATTTTAATTCACCAGATAGTACCGGGTAAGGTAAACTATTCAAGATTATCATTTTCAAACACTTACATTTGTGTCAATACAGAATTGTAATCTTTTGACTATATATAATAACGACATGCCCATTTAATGCCCATTTAATGGGCATTAAATTTTGTTTAAGTGGCATTCAAAATCATTAAATTAGATTTGCTGATACCTGTAGGAGCCCTGTATTAGTTAATGCTAACAATGCTAGCTTCATTACATTACGACAGCAAGTACAAATATGCATGAAAACACTCCTACAGACATCACACATGGGACGGGTTAGAATTATTTTAGTTATACTGTAAAACTTACAAACATTGCTTGGAGTGATGAATGAAGAATCTATACGAGTAGAAACGCTATGGACATTTAGAAGACACAACGGTACTTCTAGTTCCGGTTCAAAGCTTTAAACCGCAGGAAACACTTTCATGCATTCACCCTGCTGCACCTGCAGTGAGCGAATTCCTCCAAAAGATGGTGCCATAGGACAAATAACCCATTTTGTGTCTTTGCATGTGTTTAATGAAAACTATTTGCTTTATGGCCGTCAGCGAAGAAAAATCCACAAATTAGTCCCTCCATTTTATAAGCAGGCTCCAAAGCGTAAGAAAAAAGTAGCGGCTTATACTCCGGAATTTACGGTAACTACATAGTTACCTTGTAGTTTATAATGTATATTTATATTGAGGTAAATGTCCTTTATTTGACAAGGTTTTCCTAAATGATCGTTCGTGTGATTCATCTGTGTATGCAGGATGTGTTTCCTGAAGACTTTGGCCCTACTTATGACAAAGCAATCCAGACATTGATGTGGCTGTTTCTCTCCAGACTTGAAAAGCTTCTTCCAAGTCAGTCTCTCCATCAGGTAGGTTGTATTTGTTGTGAAACTATCAAAAACGTACCATGTAAATGACATTTGTGGCACCCCCTATGGGTGATGCTCAAAATGCTATGGAAGAAAACCATATACGTAATACAGATATCAACCTTTTGATCGTTTTCTTCCATCCATTTTTTACCGCTTGTCCTTGCCGGGGTGTCCAGGGGGCTGGAGCCTATCCCAGCTGCACTCGGGCAGAAGGCAGGGTACACCCTGGACAAGTCGCCGCCTCGTCGCAGGGCCAACACATTTATAATCATTAAAAAAAAGGGTCAATGACTTATGGAGCATTAGTTCCCAAGTCCTGCCCATGCTTTGCAATGTCATTTTGGTTGATTGGTTGAGGTTTTTCCATCCAATCTTGTATACATTTTACAGACATGCTTTTCTGTCACCTTAAGTTATCTACCAAACAACCCAAAGTTACAGTGTAGAGCTCATTGAACTGTATGATACATTTCAAGTAGGCCTGATTTATGCGGTCAAAGTTTTGAGTTTGATAACACTGTCAACATGTGGTGTATTTATCTGACTAAATGGTTGCATGTTTTGCCCTTTTTTGTTGAGTTATAAAATGTGATGAACATAACTGCTCAAGAGATGCCAAATTTTCAAGAAATGTTTTGACCCCATTGTTTCAAATCAAACTCAAAAGTTGCCGTGTTGCCTTCTCTTTGTCAGATCGCGTCTTTGCTCCGTGATTCTTCTTCAGTTCTGAAAGACTGCTTGGAGTCTTTTACTGCATCTGAGGGGCTCAAAACCGTGTTGGACACTCACAAAGACCTCAGCCAGTTGGAGGATGTTGGTGAGAATATTTAAAGACACATTAATCCGTTGTTATAAAGAATAATATTAATCGTCAGGACTTTGTCATGTCAACAAAGGCTGCGCTTTATACACAGTTGGTGTGTTTACATATTAGTCTCTGAATGTTGGAGTTTAGTTTGGCAGATAATTGACAGGTTTTCCCCTAAACTGCCAAGATACCGGTGGTGGAGTGGTTATGGGTGTGGTCACCATGATGTCATCGCATAGTTTGCATAATCTGCTACATGATTTTCTTTAAAATCGGGGGCGGCGTGGCGTAGTGGGTAGAGCAACCGTGCCAGAAACCTGAGGGTTGCAGGTTCGCTCCCCGCCTCTTACCATCTAAAAAATCGCTGCCGTTGTGTCCTTGGGCAGGACACTTCACCCTTTGCCCCCGGTGCCGCTCACACCGGTGAAATGAATGATAGGTGGTGGTCGGAGGGGCCGTAGGCGCAAAATGCAGCCACGCTTCCGTCAGTCTACCCCAGGGCAGCTGTGGCTATGAAAGTAGCTTACCACCACCAGGTGTGAATGAATGATGGGTGCAGAAAAACATGTAAAGCGACTTTGGGTACTTAGAAAAGCGCTATATAAATCCCAGGTATTATTAAAAAGGCAACAAAAATGTAAACATACATTTGAAAACAAGTCTGTTCTTATACATTGGTTTTAACATATATACTTTTATATTGTTTTGCCATAGTTTGAATTTTTGCTGCTTATTGTGCAATGTAATTAAGAATGTTTTGAGTATCAACAGACTTTTAATGCCTTTTTTTATTAAAATCAACAACAAATCTAGCATCTTTTTCTGGTGTTGTTATAAAATGTACTCGTGTTTAGAGACTCCTCTTCCGCCCCTCGATGTCCCTGACGAAAGAGGCTAGCTGCAGCGAGCATGCTGTCACACTTGCTCCGCGCTGCTGCTCCAGTTGGGCTTTCTCTTCTTACAAGCCGCCACTGTCTTCTTACTATTTGTACATTTTGTAGATGGCTGTCCGTGGGCATATCTGGGATATATTAAACTTACGTCCACATTGCAGACATGCTGACAACGCTCCAGTCAATGGCGTGTAATTTGTTTAAATCCACTTTCAGCAGCGCTGTTTTTGGTGATCAAAGTATTTTTTCAGTGGCTGACTTTTCAGTGCATCATTTGTCAATAATGCGGCAATAATAGGCTATACATAGTGTGGTTTTGATTTGATATGAATTTTTCCTATGATCCCAAACACCCTCCGTGCCTGAGAGCGTATTGGCGGAGAATGAGGTGGTGTTGTGTGTCTGGGGAAGGTAAAACCTGTTGGAATTGTGCCGTTTGTTAGCATAAAAGTGAAAAATAATGTCAGACTTTGTGGGACTTCTTCTGGGAGCTACAATACACGATGTTACTTAAAAAATGTTCATGTAAAAACAAAAGAAAAAAACATTTATTTTCAAGGTGTGGCAGCATTGAAAATGCCGTGCCTGTGCGCCACATTTAGTTACATTAAGGGGAAACCCTAGGTGAACAGATTGGATTTAATGTGATAGTATTCACAATGAAGTTACTGTAAAACTTGTACATTCATTTACACAGTGTACATGCATTTAGGATTCATGTTTAAGCAAAACAGTTTGGTATAAAGGGAAATAAAAAAATTGATTATTTTAAACTTGTACAAACATTTAACAAATGTCATTTTAACGGACCAAAAAAACTAAATGTATTTCTAATTGCAGGCACCAAACTCTGTGGAAATTAATATTGCCCGCTAAATTCCTACTACCAGGCCAGTCTGCTGGTCTCTGCGCTCGCACACACCACTGTGTGCGCGTATGCGTGCTGACTAACTACGAAGCCTGTTGCTCAAACCTCAAACTCTAATTTTAGGAAAAATTATGTAGTCAATATTTTGTGGAACATGATTACAAGGAGATTGTGTGTGTATACACGTATACATATTTATATGTGTGTGTATACATATTTGTGTGTACGTATACACGTGTATACATACGTGTGTGTACGTATACACGCGTATACATATTTGTGTGTGTACGTATACACGCGTATACATATTTGTGTGTGTACGTATACACGTGTATACAAATTTGTGTGTGTATGTATACACATGTATACATATTTGTGTGTGTATACATACATCTGTATACATATTTGTGTGTATATACATATTTGTGTTTGTGTATACATGTGTGTTTGTGTATACATATTTGTGTTTGTAGATATGTTTGTGTATGTGTATATATATGTGTATATGTATGTATATGTATATGTATATGTGTATATACACTACCGTTCAAAAGTTTGGGGTCACATTGAAATGTCCTTGTTTTTGAAGGAAAAGCACTGTACTTTTCAATGAAGATAACTTTAAACTAGTCTTAACTTTAAAGAAATACACTCTATACATTGCTAATGTGGTAAATGACTATTCTAGCTGCAAATGTCTGGTTTTTGGTGCAATACCTACATAGGTGTATAGAGGCCCATTTCCAGCAACTATCACTCCAGTGTTCTAATGGTACAATGTGTTTGCTCATTGGCTCAGAAGGCTAATTGATGATTAGAAAACCCTTGTGCAATCATGTTCACACATCTGAAAACAGTTTAGCTTGTTACAGAAGCTACAAAACTGACATTCCTTTGAGCAGATTGAGTTTCTGGGGCATCACATTTGTGGGGTCAATTAAATGCTCAAAATGGCCAGAAAAAGATAACCTTCATCTGAAACTCGACAGTCTATTCTTAGAAATGAAGGCTATTCCACAAAATTGTTTGGGTGACCCCAAACTTTTGAACGGTAGTGTGTGTGTATGTGTATATATATATATATATATATATATATATATATATATATATATATATATATATATATATATATATATATATATATATATATATATATATATATATATATATATATATATATATATATATATATATATATATATATATATATATATATATATATATATATATATATATATATATATATATATATATATATATATATATATATATATATATATATATTAGGTTCATGGCTGGTGAGGCACTGACTTCATCACAGTCAGATTTACAAACATATGAACCCTAAAGAATATCTTATTCACCATTTGATTGGCAGCAGTTAACGGGTTGTGTTTAAAAGCTCATACCAGCATTCTTCCCTGCTTGGCACTCAGCATCAAGGGTTGGAATTGGGGGTTAAATCACCAAAAATTATTCCCAGGCGCAGCGCCGCTGCTGCCCACTGCTCCCCTCACCTCCCAGGGGGTGAACAAGGGGATGGGTCAAATGCAGAGGACAAATTTCATTACACCTAGTGTGTGTGTGACAATCATTGGTACTTTAACTTAACTTTAACTTTACACATACAAACTGTAGCACACAAAAAAGCACATTTAATAAAAAAAACGTTGTTATGGTCTTACCTTTAGTTATAAATGAAGTCCATGCGCCGCTGTTGTGCCGGATAATGCACCCCCGCCGTAGAATGCACCCCCTGACGGGAGTGTTATATCAGCTAAAGCCCACACTTAAACTTTCCACGTGCAAGATTGAATCTATTTTAAAAAAGTTATTTAAGAAGCCAAAAAGTGCAAAAACAATCATGTTCGTGTTGGAGGAGTTGTGAATGACTGAAATATGAAATCCGTGCTGCAGTCTGCAGGTGTACCTAATGTTGTGGCCCAGCAGTGATTCACAACTCCTCCAACACGAACATTATTGTTTTTGCACTTTTTGGCTTCTTATTAAATAACTTTTTAAACTAGATTCAATCTTGCACATGGAAAGTTTAAGTGTGGGCTTTAGTTGATATAACACTCCCGTCGGGGGGTGCATTCTACGGCGGGGGTGCATTATCCGGCACAACACCACCAGGAGGCGGGATTACTGCGAGCCTCAGCCAGTGCGTCTTCGCAGCCGTTTTATGATTGCTCAGCACAAGAAATACGTTACACACATACAGTTGTTGACAAAATACAATGTACATTATATACCTCAGCTAACTAAACTATGGAAATGTATAATATAATTTATATAGCAATACGGTCTCACTGCACAGCAGGCCAGCAGTTAGCCGAGTCATTGCGCAATCCATGGTGAGGCTCAACTCGGTGACGTGCCTCAACTGTCTGGTGACTCACAGCAAGTCTCTTCTCAGTATTTGAACGGCAAATGTGAAAATTCAGCGATTTTGAATAAAAATAATCTAAAACTGGTGAAGTTAAATGGAAAATAACTGTATAGTATAATCACTGGATACGTATAACAATTTAATTAATTTTTTTTCTTTTTACATTTTTTTTTTCCATGATGGCACGTGAGGCCCCGCCTCACCTGCCTCCCCTGACTGCACGTCAGTCACTGATATATATGTATATATATATATATGTGTATGTATATATATATATATACATATATATATATATATATATATATATATATATATATATATATATATATATATATATATATATATATATATATATGCGCTGTGCGAGTAGCCAAAGGAGGAGCCTTTTAGACATAGTATTATTAATTCAAGGTAATACATAGAGTATATACTGATATAGAATAATCCATCCATCCATCCATTTTCTACCGCTTGTCCCTTTCGGGGTCGCGGGGGTGCTGTAGCCTATCTCAGCTGCATTTTAAAATATAATAATTATAGATATATAAATCAATTTAATAATGTATCGTAGCCTCTGAATTGTACTCAACTGGTGAGGTGCCCAAAGATTCCCACCTCTACTACAGACCTAAAACAAACTCCTTTTTTAGCGTGTTATCAGAGCTTTTACTCAAGTGCTGGGACAGCCTAACTTGATATTTACTTTGGATATGATTTTTTTAGGTGTTATCAACCAAAAATTGCTGAATTTTAAGTAGTATTTTACTGTATTGGTGTTTTATAACTTGTGATCACACTTTTTACTGCTTTTCAAGGGATAAAGACTTGTGATTTTCTTTAATATCCAGTTTATACCAGTGTGCAGGCTCCTATGTTTTGGATTATATATATGAACGTTAATTTTACCCTGTTCTTCTTTGCAGATTCTTGCGAGGTTGATAGCGGCATCTTGTCCGCCTTGTGTCTTCCTCCAGCAAAAAGTGTTGTAATCGTCAATGAGCAGACAGGAACGGATACAGAGAGTCGCCTTGTTTATACAGTTGGCAAAGAGATGGAGGTTGAGTCTGAGAACAAAATGGCCTTTTCTGAAGAGAATGTGCAAACGCCGTGGTTGGGTATCAGTAATGAGGGGAAAGCGGATGTCGGCACAGATGGCGTTGATTGTGAAATGGATGACCACCATGAACAACTTTCTGAAACTCTGATCATTGGGGAGGATGGGAAAGTGACAGTGCTTGACAACATAGGAAAAACGGCAAACAGACGTGGTAGGAAAAAAAAGCGTCTTGCCGATGAAGACTTCCAAATGCCAGCCGGTGCAACGGATCCAGAAATTGATTTGCTAAAAAGACCAATGCGAAAGAACCGTGGGCTCAAGATGAAGCGCCTTCTGTCACAGTGGAGAAAATCTGAAACACCCGCCGACAGTGGTGGCCACAGCCCTGGAAGGTTCCTTGACCCAGCTGAAAGCAATGACCTGGATGAGAGAACTTGCAAAGTATGTGGCAAGGTAGTGAGTCATGTCAAATTCATGGAGCGCCACATGACTCAGCACTCGAAAGAGCTACATTACTCTTGCACACTGTGTCAAAGAAGTTACAAGAGTCTTCGGTACTTACAGCAACACAAATGTCAAAGTGGGACAAATCAGACTGAAGCCCAGACAGACAAGGATGTGACCGGTGAAGAAGAGGACAAGTCATGCATACGTATTTGTGATCCAGCCAATGAAGAATTGGCTGCAGACCACCCTGATTACTCACACGCTGAAGAAAAGATGTCTGCCAAAGAACTGGGAGAGAACAGCCCAGATGACACTAAGAGTATTTTAGACGGTCCATTCTACTGTCCTCACTGCAGTGTGGAGTTCAAGTGCAAGCAAACGTTTAGGTTTCATTTAAGAAACATCTGCTACAACGAGCAACAGGTGGACCCCGATCAACCCGATGACATTAGGCACTGTTTTCGTTGCAATGAGTGCGACAAGGCTTTCAAGTACAAATCAACATTAGACTCCCACAAGCAAACGCACAACCCGCTCTACTGCGAGGTGTGCATGAAACTTGTGCGTGACTCTGAAGCTTTGTCCATGCACAAGGAATCGCACACGCCGTTCCAGTGCAACCAGTGTGAGGATAACTTCCCTGTGTTCAAGTCGCTGCATAAGCACTACATTGACGTCCATAATCCCACCGAGCCTTTTACGTGCACCCACTGCCAGACGACGTTTGCCAGTTTAAAGCGGTTCATCAGACATGAGTGGAAACACACTGGCTACCAGCCGTTTCAGTGCCCCCACTGCACAAAAAGATTCCGATCGTATTCCGACCTTTTGGAGCACCAGAAAAAACACACCAAGGCGTATCCATTCCTATGCTGGGAGTGCGGCAAGAAATTCCGACATGGCATCACTCTGACCAGGCACGTCGAGCGCGTGCATCAGTCTGGCGAACCGCTGAGTGATAAAGCCCTGCCGTCATTCGCATGCGCTCAGTGCGGGAAGAGCTTCACCTCAAGGAGATGCCTCCTGAAACACGATAACTTCCACCACAAAGGCATGCGCTTCCCATGTGAGCACTGTGGAAAGGGTTTTTTCGGTAAAGATGCTCTTGTGAGGCATACTTTGATTCATACAGGCGAAAGACCTTTCAAGTGCGACGACTGCGACAAGTCTTTTAGATCTGCCGCAGAACTTAAGATCCATCGCAGATACCATACCGGAGAAAGGCCCTTTAAATGTGGCGTCTGTGAAAAAGGTTTTGTCCAGTCGTGTTTTCTCACGCTGCACATGCGGACCCACACTGGCGAGAGGCCGTATGTTTGTGCTGTCTGTAACAAAGCTTTTTCCAGTTTACACGGCCTAAAAAGGCATCGCAGGCTTGTCCATGCATAGTTTATACAACCAAACGGATCTTCTAAAAATGTCTTCCTTAATAAGGGAAAAAAAGAGACATGAGAAACTGAGTTTAAAAAAATCTGCTCATGAACACTTGACAAGTGCAGAAGCAAAAAAGTGACAATGGAAAGTGTAAAATGCTTATAATGTAGGTGTATTTTTACAGAAATGTTTGCTGTAGTTCTACATAAGGTTAGTATGTACAATTGAGAAAACATTGACTTTGGGAATAAATTTTTTTCTTCGACACATTTTACTTGATTTTAATTGTCTATTTACCTGAAGGGTTAATTTATAGATTATAGACAATACTTCCTATCCCACCATTTCCAACATTTAACCAATCACAGACAGACTAGAAATGGTTGACCGCAGGGCTCAGATTCCCCAACGTAGAGATAAGCAGGTATGAAGCTGCTCTAGCCGATTTGAACAATTCACAAGTAAAACTAAGTTTGTCCACTCATTGTTTATCAGTGCCAATTTGGTAATGTCAGAATGGACTGCGAGTAATTATTCATTGTTACTCTCCTACATTTTGTGACTAATGAACTTGGTGTTTATTCCATTATATCTAATCTTATAAAAATGCAATAATCGCATTTTTCTTTTCAGTTACCTACAATTGTTTGAGCAAAATAAAATTTGTGAAGAGTCTCTTGGCTCTCACACATACAGTACTGAATAACAAACACGCATATGTACATACACACGTACACACACACTTACTATAGGGACGGGCATCTCTATTCACAAGCAACGATCGGTACGTTTAAGATACCTCTTCATCAATTGGCAATTTGATTAGATACGATGTACATCCTGATCACAATGAATCACAATTCAGGTGTACTGTATAACGAGCGGTTATATTTTCTCACATTTTGCTGACTTTTGTCAAATGTATATTTTCTCACGTTTAACTTGCATTCAGCACATTTTCTTCACATTCGAGGTAGAAATTAATGCATCTAAATTTGATCTTAAGCGCTAAAAGGCTCGCGAAGTGTAAATCTAAATATGTACTAATTATGCAAATATCCTACTTACCACGCCTCCCAGGGCACAAAGACACGCCCACACCTGACTGCCTTAGTGTGGAAGGGATGTGCAGTGAGATGGAAAAATAACTAGCTCCTGTTAGAATACATATTAATTAATTGATTTAATCAAAAATTGCAAATAATACCTATAGATACATTCAACTTAATACTTGCACAGTGAATGTATGTTGATGCAAATTTGTTATATTCATGCAACTATGTAAATAAGGGGGGACTTTTTTTGTGTGCCGTTTGGTACCTTCCGAGAGGGCGGCTAAAAGTAGGTGTGGCACACAGAGAGCAACAAAAGATGTGTTTCAGAGAAGTCATAAAGTTGCCGTTAAGAAGATTACCTTATTCCCCTAGAGCTGATGTGGCCAAAGAGGTATTCTATTCAAGAAGTATGTGAAACGTGTTATTTCATGGGATGTATATTCATGTTTTGTGTGGTTCATTTCCTCAGTTCTGACGGCATTGAGGCATGTTGAAAATAAAATGTCTTCAACCAAAGAATGATTTGACATTTGCTGAAATTCGGGTGGAGTAACAGTAACAAAGAAAGGCGGCATGTTTCCAACCCCTTGCCAAATGGTGACGTCATATTCATTGATAAGCCCACAGCGTTTAGTCCATTGAAAACAAGATTAAGATACTAATATCAGAATTTTAAAGCGCTGGTGACAATTTAACACTACCGCAATAGTTTCTCGCAAATGAATGTTCTTAAGTGACATTCATGAAGTAGCACAGCGAAATGGACATGTTAGAAGCCTTATTTTCTTTCAATGACATTCGTTGGGTCTGACGCGGAAGTAAAGCGCTCACTCCTGTCTGATCGCTTTCAAGGCGAAAACGTCCATTTTCATCTCTTTACAACACACACCATGTACACACCGGTTTGGAGCAAAAACTTGTCCACGACATACACCGTTATATGCTTTCATCTATCATGAATTATCCGTCGTGTTTCGCTCTACATTCACTGCGCGACAGGCTGAGATGTGGGCGTGTCTTTGCGGGCTGAGAGGCGCGGGAACGGTAAGATATTTGCATATTTTCTAAATATTAGTTTACACCTGCCGAGACGTTTAGATTAAACATTTAGGTTTAACGTTCATATTTACATTCAACCATTGTTAAATCCAACATTAACAAAATGTGAAGAAATTTAGCTAAATGAGAGAAAGATTCGAATAATATTCAACAATTTGTGATTATGCATGATTATTCCAAGTTCAAAAGTAGGATGAATTTGAATTTAAAAAAAATAATCATTTCACAGCACAAGTTGAAATACATCAGAATTTAATCCAAGTCTGTTGCACTTGCACCCTGAATTTCCCCTACTAAAACGCAGCAATGTATAGCCCTACCAATGCAGTCGTATCGCTCGCATATTAACACTTTCATGTTGCAATTTAAAAAATAAAATGAAAGAAGCATTTCCAAGAGATCGGTATTACGCATATTGGGGTTCACGGTGTAACACCAAAATCTGGGCACACATACATAATGTATATAAGCCCCCGGAAGAGGAGGGACAAAAATATCTAACGCACACGTATTGGAATGAGTGTAGCAAAGATAAATATAATAGATTGTTGGAAATACATGAACGCAATTTCATAGAACCAATAGGATAGAGTAGAATGCTTTATTGTCATCAAAACATGAGAGCATGTTAAACATACTGGTGGCTACTCTGTTAGGTCACGGTGCAGTTGAAATACAATATAAATAACATATTAAAACTAAATACATACAGTAAGTGGATTGGGTTTATAGCATTGAAGCCACTATACACACACACACACACACACACACACACACACACACACACACACATATATATATATATATATATATATATATATATATATATATATATATATATATATATATATATATAATAGATTCGAATCGCGATTCTCACGTTGTGCGATTCAGAATCGATTCTAATTTTTTAATTTTTTCAGAACAAACCAAAAGTAGTGAAACAAAAATGAATATAATCAACAAAAGTATCAATATTAGTTACAATTTCAACATAGCAGTGATTAAAAATCCCTCATTGACATTATCATTAGACATTTATAAAAAATAAAAAAAAGAATAGTGTCACAGTGGCTTACACTTGCATCGCATCTCATAAGCTTGACAACACACTGTCTCCAATATTTTCACAAAGATAAAATAAGTCATATTTTTGGTTCATTTAATAGTTAAAACAAATTTACATCATTGCAATCAGTTGATAAAACATTGTCCTTTACAATTATAAAAGCTTTTTACAAAAATCTACTACTCTGCTTGCATGTCAGCAGACTGGGGTAGATCCTGCTGAAATCCTATGTATTGAATGAATAGAGAATCGTTTTGAATCGGGAAAAAAATCGTTTTTGAATCGAGAATCGTGTTGAATTGAAAAAAAAAAAAAAAAAATCGATTTTGAATCGAATCGTGACCCAAGAATCGATATTGAATCGAATCGTGGGACAACCAAAGATTCACAGCCCTAATATATATGCATGTACTGTATGTATGTATATATATATATATATATATATATATATATATATATATATATATATATATATATATATATATATGTATAATATATGTATATGTATATGTATAATATATATATATATATATATATGTATAATATATATATATATATGTATAATATATATATATATATATATATATATATATATATGTATATGTATAATATATATATATATATATATATATATATATGTATATGTATAATATATATATATATGTATATATATATATATATATATATATATATATATATATATATATATATATATATATATATATATATATATATATATATATATATATATCTACCAAATGAATTTAAAGTGGTGTCCCATTACCAAAAGGAGTTTGACCAAACAATTAAATATTCAGACATGGATTTTCCCTGAGGTTGTATTAAGATCTGTTTAAACCCAGGGCATTAATTGAATGTGGTAAGATAAATACAAAATCATTTATAGGGTACTTTCTATTGAGACGTTTAATTCCTCAATCCTGACCCCAAAAAATTTCAATTTATGAAAATTCGGTTTAAAACTATTTTTAGATTTGTTACAATGGTGTAATTTTTAAGATTTTTATGAGTAACTTTAACCTAATCCCATTATTTTAAAAATAAAATCAGTGTGTATCTTTAAAAACGGTCACTACCCAACACATTTTGTTCAATTATGTAAACTTTTTCCACTTTTATGCAACATGTGTTTTTATGAGTGTCTAACTCTTCAAAGATGAGGTTCCTAGCCATGTGGTTGCTAGAAATATTTAGTTGGGGTCTAAATTAGTTAAAATTTAAATGAAAAGTATTTTAATCCTACCATTTTTAAATAATTGTGTTCACAAAGTCTTCAAAGAAGTGATTGTCTTCAAGAATCGTCTATTTAAAGCAAATAAGCATGTTTTAATGTAATGCTGGTATATATCTGTAATTGTAGAGTTCAGAGAGAAAGAATCAAGACAACATGCCAAAACTAAATACAATTGGAAAAGAACGGTTGAGAGAATGCGGAGAAATAAGGAAGGCTTTTCCAATTAGACACCAAGAATATTTGAAGAAGGAATAAGAAAGAAATAAGAAAAAGGAAGAAGGAAAGTTTAAAATCATCAACAATTTATCAGACAGGGAGCAAAGGAAGGCTAACCCTAGACCTGGAGGTCAAAGACAACGTTTACATTGCAGGCCAAAGTGGACCAAATCAGATTGACTGTTTGGATCATAAGTACAATGTGATCTTTATCAGACTCCAGTATAAACTGGCACAGACCCCAATGTGGTCGCACTGTGGTCTCAATGTCACTTACTGTACATGTGCAGCTCGCTAAAGTGAAAACACAGGAAGTTGAATGCCACAGGTCAGCGTGTTAATGGGTTTGTGACGTGACTGTTGTGTAGAGGAAGTAGTCAGATAATGGAAATCAACTGCAGAATTGCGAAAAGGAAAGTGATGACGTAGCGCAACCAAAGATGACGTAAAAGTCGCAAATGTGTCGCTTTGCTGTTTAGACTGCAGTCACGGTTGAAAAGATCAGGGGCCGTACTTATCAAGCTTCTTAGAATTACTCCTAAGAAGTCTGCTAAGAGTTGACTTAAGAGTAAATAAATTCTTCGCTGAAAGCTGCACTTAAAAGTTAGTTATCAAGCGTCTTACTCACACTTTCAGCGAAGTGTAGGACTGAATCTTAAGTGTCACACTCAGAGCTGAATTACGACATTACTATGTGCCGTAAACGGAATTTTAGGTGACGTCATTTCTGTGTCCATAGAAATGACCAATCACGGAAGGGAATCCGTTGTCTAAGAATAAAGAAATATCTTGGAAATATTTAAGTGGACAATGGGAGTGTATATTTTGACAATAAACTACAAAATAATACAAAACAAACTAGTCCCCGCCGGCACTCACGCTACCGCTCCCTCTCTTCTATCGCCCACACACTCACTGACGTCACTCACCTCACGGCCACACACATACGCTACTGTCATAACATTTTCTTTCCAATTCATTAATTAGGCAACTAATTTGAAACTGGTGTGGGTGGCTCTATATATACTAGCCCACTGCAGCCACATGCAGAAATCAACAAAGAATCGAAAAGTATTAAATCTGTGACAAAAATAATATCCGCTCTGTCTAAACGATACCGTTTGATCAGCTGCTCGTCATCAAAAAAAAACAAAACATTGTTCTGTTCCCTGAACGTTCGCGCACGTCTCTCTCGCCTCAGTGTCATCCCCTGCTGGCAACTCCTAACCACTTAAGACACCTCTGAAGGTCTCTTAAATATCGTGGTGAGTAGGAGTGGTTCTTAGACTTAAGAACGTTGATGAAAAGCTTGTATTCTTAAGTTTGAGAGTAGGACTAAATTTCGCAAATTCTCAGGACTTAAGTGTAAAATGGCACTCTAAGAAGCTTGATAAGTACGGCCCCAGATTCCTAACAGATTTGGACTACCTCCTGATGTGGCCCAAATCTGATCGAAAATATCAGATTTAAAGCACCTTGGAGCGTTTAGACTGGGAAAAAATTATTCAATCTGCGTCACTTGAAGGCAAAAAAAAATCTGATTTGGTGTCCAGTGTAAACGGAGCCAAAGTAATACACAATAGTTTTCAGAAGCCTGACATGTACAGTAAATATTTTTTTCTCTGAATACTGAACATATCCATTTTTTACCGCTTGTCCCTCTCGGAGGGTGGGGGACATTCACACACTCGGGCCAATTTAGTGTTGCCAATCAACCTATCCCACAGGTGCATGTCTTTGGAGGTGAAGGGAACCGGAGTACCCGGTCGGGAACCCGGTTGGGAACTCATGCAGTAACGGGGAGAAAATTCAAACTCAGAGCCAGAGAATGGAACCCAGGAACTTCCTCGCTGTGAGGCACGAGCGCGAACCACTGCATCGCCGTGCTGCCACTGAATACTGAACCTACATAGGTAATTATTTTTAACTGATATTACCGTAACATTTTTTTTCCAAAAATAAATGATTTTATTTACCACAAAACCTATGTGTTTGTAATATTTCCAACATCCAGCATGTTATGAAATAATTTTAAGCAATAAGGTTGAGGGAATATGATACAACGTTGCAAACAAAATAGTGGACACTACCAAAACACTGGGTCTTTACAAAAAAAAGTTATCAACTAAAGTATTATGACACTGATTGCTTAAATGATTAATTCGGAAATCAATCTGATCAGTGTTATGCATTATAGAAAGAAAGATGACACATTGATTTAGAACATTTTTATAAATTGAAGTAGGAATATATACATATATATACACATACGTACATATGTACAAAACCCAAAACCAGTGAAGTTGGCACGTTGTGTAAATCATAAATAAAAACAGAATACAATGATTTGCAAATCCTTTTCAACCTATATTCAATTCAATACTCTCCAAAGACAGGATACTTAATGTTCGAACTGGTAAACTATGTTTTATCCATCCATTTTCTACCGCTTGTCCCTTTTTGGGGTCGCGGGGGGTAAACTTTATTTTTTTCAAATATTAGCTCATTTGGAATTTGATGCCTGCAACAAAAAGCTGGCACAAGTGGTAAAAAAGACTGAGAAAGTGAAGGAATGCTCATCAAACACTTATTTGGAACATCCCACAGGTGAACAGGCTAATTGGGAACAGGTGGGTGCCATGATTGGGTATAAAAGCAGCTTCCATGAAATGCTCAGTCATTCACAAACAAGCAAGTTGTCAAACAGTTTAAGAACAGCATTTCTCAACGAGCTATTGCAAGGAATTAAGGGATTTCACCATCTACGGTCCGTAATATCATCAAAAGGTTCAGAAAATCTGGAGAAATCATTGTACGTAAGCGGCAATGCCCGTGACCTTCGATCCCTGCATCAAAAACCGACATCAGTGTGTAAAGGATATCATCACACTTCAGAAAAAACACTGTCAGTAACGACAGTTTGTTGCTAAATCTGTAAGTGCAAGTTAAAACTCTACTATGCAAAGCAAAAGCCATTTACCAACAACACCCAGAAACGCAGCCGGCTTTGCTGGGCCCGAGCTCATCTAAGATGGACTGATGCAAAGTGAAAAAGTGTTCTGTGGTCTGACGAGTCTACATTTTAAATTTTTTTTTGAAACTGGACGTCGTGTTCTCTGGACCAAAGCGGAAAAGAACCAGCCGGACTGTTGTAGGCGCAAAGTTCAAAAGCCAGCATCTGTGATGGTATAAGGGTGTATTAGTGCCCAAGGCATGGGTAACTTGCACATCTGTGAAGGCACCATTAATGCTGAAAGTTACATACAGGTTTTGGAGCATCATATGTTCCCATCCAAGGAACGTCTTTTTCATGGACGCCCCTGCTTATTTCAGCAAGACAATGCCAAGCCACATTCTGCATGTGTTAAAACAGTGTGTCTTCATAGTAAAAGAGTGCGGGTACTAGACTGGCCTGCCTGTAGTCCAGACCTGTCTCCCATTGAAAATTTGTGGCGCATTATTAAGCGTAAAATATGACAACGAAGACCCCGGACTGTTGAACAACTTAAGCTGTACATCAAGTAAGAATGGGAAATAATTCCACCTGAAAAGCTTCAAAAATTGGTCTCCTCGGTTCCCAAACGTTTACGGAGTGTTGCTAAAAGGAAAGGCCATTTAACACAGTGATTGCTAAAACAAAGTAGATGCGGGAAATATCGCTCAAAGGAAGACATGAAACTGCTACAGGAAAATATCAAAAAAAGAGAAAAAGCCACCAAAATAGGAGCGCAAGACAAGAACTAGAACACAGGAAAACAGCAAAAAAAACCAAATAAGTCAGGGCATGATGTGACAGGTGGTGACAGTACACCTAATTTGAGACAAGAGCTATATTGATGCATGCTTGGTTATGGTTTAATGCAGGGCTGTCAAACTTCAAATACAGAGTGGGCCAAAATTTAAAACTGAACAAAGCCGCGGGACAAGGTTGAACAAATTAACCTTTTAATAGGGACCCAAACAAGTTTTGCATTGAATATTGAACAAGCAAGGCTTATATAACTTTATAGTGACATGCAAAATCGAGTTTCAAATAATAATAATAATAATAAAAAAATATCAATGGCATATCAAATACAATTTAAATAAAAATTGAATGCCTCTTTTCTATATGCAGCCTTCTGAGGTAAATATCAACATTAACTTTTTCCACAGGCTAATAAATTTGAAAATAAAATAACAATGAATAAACCAACCATTCAGGACTTTAAACTGCTCAGTTTGCAACACACTGATCTAATCTGATGTGCCCAAGCCAGATACCTGGCATCTTTTCTTGGATGCTAGTTCATTAATGTCCGGGCTCAGACTTTGAGCTGAGCCAACCTTCATTATCGAACGAAGGTGTTCATCAGTCATTATATCTCGTAGTCCACCCGGACCACAGTCTTGGGGGCGTGCCTTAAAGGCACTGCCTTTAACGTCCTCTACGAGCTGTCGTCACGTCCGCTTTTCACCCATTCTAACAACGTGCCGGCCCAGTCACAAGATATGTGCTGCTTCTGTACGCACACACACACGTGAATGCAACGCATACTTGATCATCAGCGATACAGGTTACACTGAGGGTGGCTGTATAAACAACTTTAACACTGTTAGAAATATACGCCACACTGTGAATCCACACCAAACAAGAATGACAAACACATTTCGGGAGAACATCCGCACCGTAACACAACATAAACACAACAGAACAAATACCCAGAACCCTTGGCAGCACTAACTCTTCCGGGACGCTACAAAATACACTCCCGCTACTACCACCCCTCACACCCCCACACACCTTGTAGCGTCCCGGAAGAGTTAGTGCTGCAAAGGGTTCTGGGTATTTGTTCTGTTGTGTTTATGTTGTGTTACGGTGCGGATGTTCTCCCGAAATGTGTTTGTCATTCTTGTTTGGTGTGGGTTCACAGTGTGGTGCATATTTCTAACAGTGTTAAAGTTGTTTATACGGCTACCCTCAGTGTAACCTGTATCGCTGTTGATCAAGTATGCCTTGCATTCACTTGTGTGTGCGTGCAGAAGTCGCACATATTATGTGACTGGGCCAGCACTCCTTGGACTGGATGAAAAGCGGACGTGACGATTTTCGGGAGGGGCACTGAAATTTGGGAGTCTCCCGGGAGGGTTGGCAAGTATGAGAATTAGCGGTGAATGCGGTGTTACCGTGGCACCGCCGCTGTATATAATCGGCGGGCCAGCTCTAGTGTTAATTTGATATTGCCTCAAGGGCCAAGTGAATTTACACGGCGGGCCAATTTTGGCCCGCGGGCCAGAGTTTGACACCCATGGTTTAAAGTCATATCCAACAATTGCGACAACAACTTTTTATTGTCAATATCGACTGCCGAGTTTCATTTTTTCATGATTTCTGATGGTGGTGTGCCTCCGCATTTTTTTTAAATGAAAACAATGTGCCTTGGCTCAAAAAATGTTGAAAAACACTGCTATAGCCTATACTGATATGACCCTTTGTATTGATCAGCCCATCTCCTAACACAGAACAGGAAAAAACGAATCAGTGTTATCTTTTTTTTATGCAAATGTCATTGAAAGAACATTACAAGTGACAATGGCAGACTCAATCCCAGTCTTAGTCTGAAGATAACGGTTTACAAAGTGTATGATTACTTTTTCAAATGATTCCCTTTTTTTTTATTTTTTAATGCGATTCGAGTCGCGCTATTTGTTTTTGTTTTGTACTTGATCTCAGAAGTGTTTTAAATCAATTGATGAAATTTCATCAGGGGACGCAATCATTAACAAGCAGCCCATTTCCATACAAGCAACCATTATAAAAGTATTGATGTATGTTTAAAGCGGAATGTATGACATACAAGTGCAAAGGCAACACCCATTGATTTGGACACACAGGCCGACAGGAACCAGCGTTGTTGTATCATCTCTTCCACACAGGACACTGGAAATGATGACGTTAGCTAGCTCGCTAGCTGTTTGATAATTCAACCAACAACTTCATCGGAATCGGGCCGCTCTCGGAGAAACAATGAATTCTCTGCTGTCTAATCCACAAGGAAACGGGCTCCTCTACGCGGGATTCAACCAGGACCACGGTGAGAAGTGACGCTGGCTTGTTTTCAACTACACTGACTCTGCCATAGATGCTAAGCTAACTTGCTAACGCGACGTATTCTCAGCAAAATAACTCCATTTCATAAAAATGCCAGTGAGTCAAGTTTCTTACCTCGATAATAGCCCTGAGCCACAACAACTGCCGGCGAAACTTTTAACTTAAAACGCCTTATTGATGTTAGTTAGCCACGGCTACCTAGCTAGCGGTAAAGTTGCTATCGTGGTTGGACTGGCCAGACAAACACTAGACTTAAACATTAGTTGAGGTGCTGAAAGAAGCTTTTAGTGCACACAATATAGCTTCGTCATGGATACAACAAACATATGTTAATATACCAGCCCCGCTAACATAAGCCAGCTAACCTTGTCTTGCCAAGTTTGACAGTTCGGAAGCTACTGTTTGTTGTTATTTATCCCTGCTATATATGTTCGTATTGTTGTATGGAACATTCTCTACCACTTTTGTGTCTACGTCGCTGTTACCTGTGCTAATCGCCATTATTGCATTATTTAAAATTACCTTTCCCTTTGTCTACTGTTAATACGGTAATGCTAACTGACTTTTTTTTAATTATATTTTTTTTTTGTTGCAAATATCCATCCATCCATTGAATTTTACAGTTAAAGTCACATTTGACAATCATACTTTGCTCACTCAGACCCTTCATACATGCACATCATCAGCGGTCACAGAACGAGTATGACGATCCTCCTGGTAGGGGTGTATCCCTTTATGGAGGATGCCTGTGCCGGACTTTGTTTTACGTGGGGAGACTGGTGCACAGACAGTCACCACACGATCCTTGACAGAATCAGGTCAGGGTCCAGTGGAATGGAGTCTAAGACAGTGGTTCTTAACCTGGGTTCGATCGAACCCTAGGGGTCCGGTGAGCCGGCCTCAGGGGTTCGGCGGAGTCTCCGCCACGGAGGTAAAGACACACCCGACTTATCGTGTAAATAAAAACTTCTCCCTATCGGCGTATTATGGATACCCCCAAACAATGTTCCCTCTAATTTTCCATCTGATTTGCAGGTTTTTTGATTGATTGATTGAAACTTTTACTAGCAGATTGCAAAGGAAGAGAATACATTATATGAAACAGTACAGTTTACACAGTACAGTACATATTCCGTACAGTTGACCACTAAATGGTAACACCCGAATAAGTTTTTCAACTTGTTTAAGTCGAGGTCCACGTTAATCAATTCATGTGAATGTGTGTAAGGTGTGTAATTTGTTATGAGTTGATGCACTGTGTTGGTTTTGTTCTTTGAACAAGGTGATGTTCATGCACGGTTAATTTTGTGCACCAGTAAAAAAAACATAACGTTTTCTTGAATTTGAAAAAAAACAAACATTTTATTTTTCACTAAAGAAGGGTTCGGTGAATGCGCATATGAAACTGGTGGGGTTCGTACCTCCAACAAGGTTAAGAACCACTGGTCTAAGACGACTGGGGACCCTTTTCTGCTGCAGCCTTCTTCTTTTTCATTTCTTAAATCTACCGTCTTCCGCCTGCTACGCCGTTGAGGTCTTCACCGGTATCCCTGGCTAGGGGGCATGCAGGTACTAGGCCTTTGCCGAGGTCCACCTGGGGTAACAGTAGTAAACGGGTTAAACTCCTAGTGCCCCAAGACCCCATAGAGGAGCCTCCACTGCCGGATGCACTTTAACGTCATGCCCAGGACACACACATCCACACTCACATGCATGCCTGAGGAGAGAGGTGCACTTGGGCTTTAACAACTCAAGGTTTTCAGTATAGCCATTATTAGAAAAAGTACCCAGATCTTATATATATCCATCCATCCTGCACTGGCTCAGGATCAGCAGACGATCCAGACCATAGCAAGACGGATGAATATTCCTCGGCATCAAGGATCCTCAGGAAGTGATCACTAGATCACCTCCCGGTGACCTCTCCACTGTTCACATTTAAAAGAGAAGAAGAAAGTCACATTTTCGTGGCTTAATCAGATGCAAAAATAACACACACACACACACACACACACACACACACACACACATACACACACACAAAAAGCAAATAAACCATGACAAAACCATATCAAAAGTGACACAAAAAAGCAATAGTAGTGTGGGAACAATACAAAAAATAATAACAATAATAAAAAAGGAATACAACTACAAAAAAGATACAACCATTTTTTTCCCCTTTCGCCGCCTTCTTTTTCCCTTCTTCTTTCCTTTCTTTCCCCTTTCCTTTCTTCCCTGACTGACTTTTGTCTAGGAATTAATTCAATACTTCTGGTTTTTATTTGTATGCTTTGTTGTATGCGGTGGATACTTCGAAAAGTCTCTGATGTATGGTAGCAACTATTGATAATTGTATTTTATTTCCCACGTACGTGTACTCACGACATTGTCATGAATGTGCTCCTCTCTCCAGGGTGCTTTGCCTGTGGGATGGAGAATGGTTTTCGGGTTTACAACACAGATCCCCTTAAAGAGAAGGAGAAACAAGGTATGTATTTGTGTTTCAGCAAATCATGTAAAATGTTGCTCAAAATATATATGGGGAAATATTAGTTTCTCTCTGGAATAAAGGCATTATTGCAGAAAAGGCAAGGCATTTGTATTTCCATCTATCCATCCAGGCTTGTGGTTATAGTGTCCGCCCTGAGATCGGTAGGTCGTGAGTTCAAACCCCGGCCGAGTCATACCAAAGACTAGGCCTGGGCGATATGGCCTTTTATTAATATCTCAATATTTTTAGGCCATGTCACGATACACAATATATTTCTCGATATTTTGCCTTAGCCTTGAATAAACACTTGACGCATATAATCACACCAGTATGATGGTTCTGTGTGTCTACATTAAAACATTCTTGTTCATACTGCGTTAATATATGCTCACTTTAAACTTTCATGCAGAGAGGGAAATCACAACTAAGTCAGTTTACCAAAACTGTATTTATTTAACAGTTATTAAGCAGTGGCACAAACATTCATGTAATTTCCAAAACAGAAAGTGCAGGATTGTCAGACATTTTAAAACAAGCTATTAGTGCACTTTTGTGCATGATGTCACGAAGATGACATATCAAAACAACACTAAATTAAAGCTGCAAGCAGCGATGGACGGGACCGACTTTTGCTGGTGTTTCCTGCCTTTACCAATTCAACATATCTTTACCTGCACATTACCTACCTTCCCTGCATCCTGGGGTCACACTGGTGCTTCTTTCTTTCACCCATACAACATATCTTTACCCGCACATTACCTACCATCTCTGCATAGTGGGGTCACGCTGGTGCTTCCTGCCTGTACCCATTCAACCTATTTTCACCCGCACATTACCTACCTTCTCTGCATAGTGGGGTCACGCTTGTGCTTTCTGCCTTTACCCATGCAACATATCTTCACCTGTACATTACCTACCTTTTCTGCATTGCCTCGACAACACCTGCGCTTCCTTCTTTCACCCATACAACATAGCTTCACCTGCACATTACCTACCTTCTCTGCATAGTGGGGTCACGCTGGTGCTTCCTGCCTTTACCCATTCAACATATCTTCACCCGCACATTACCTACTTGCTCTGCATCCTCGGGTCACGCTGGTGCTTCCTGCCATCACCCAGTCAACATATCTTTACCTACACATTACCTACCTTCTCTGTATCCTGGAGTCAAACTGGTGCCTCCTTCTTTCACCCAGTCAACATATCTATACCCGCACAGTACCTACCTTCTCTGCATTGTGTGGTCACGCTGGTGCTTCCTGCTTTTAAGCGGCCATCTTGAGACGGCAGCAGCGCAGCAGCATCAGCGCAGCGGTTCTTTGAAGGCTCATAAAATCAAAACAGGAGCAGTAATTAAAACTCTTTCATCAACTTTTAATCAGAAGGGTTCAATCTCTCTCCTGTGCTAGTTTGAAGCCGACACGACAAACGCGCTCAGAGGAGATAATGTTTAAAAAAAAGTAGACTGTTTTGACCCAACTTTTGTTGTGAAGGGGGAATTGCAAACTTCCTGTTGATTTTTGCTGGGGGTTGTCAATGAGTGAAATGTAGGTCTAAGTGAGACCTACATAGAGGTTTTTGTTTCATGTCTCTACGACATTCCTACTGGAAGTTACAGGCAGTTTTGTCTGAGTTTTCTTCCTAGGAGCAGTTGTGTCTGTGTTTTCTTCCTAGGGGGCGCTAAAGCGCAATTTTGAGTTTTGGGGTTGGGTTTTTTATTAGATCCTAATTTTCGCTAGTCCTGATGTGTGTCTCCAGTTTGGTGAATTTTTGAAGCATGTTAAGGGGGTCAAATTACAGCCCAAAGAGGCAAAGGTGACTGTTTTTACAAAACTTTTGTTTTGAAGGGGGAATTGCAAACGTCCTGTTGATTTTTGCTGAAGGATGTCAGTGTATGACATCTAGGTCTAAGTGAGACCTACATAGAGGTTTTTGTTTCATGTCTCTACAACATTCCTACTGGAAGTTACAGGCAGTTTTGTCTTGAGTTTTCTTCCTAGGAGCAGTTGTGTCTGTGTTTTCTTCCTAGGGGGCGCTAGAGTGCAATTTTGAGTTTTGGGGTTTGGTTTTTTGATTAAATCGCAATGTTCGCCAGTCCTGATGTGTGTGTCAAATTTGGTGAGTTTTGAAGCATGTTAAGGAAGTCAAATTACAGCTCAAAGCTGCGGTATAATAATAAAGAAAGAAATAATAAAACTTTACAATTACAATAGGGTCCTCTGTCCCAAAGGGACATTCGGTCCCTATTTAAAGTGCAATTTTTTTTACAGAACGCCATAACAATAGTTTAAAACCCACTGCTCCCCTCACCTCCCAGGGGGTGATCAAGGGGATGGGTCAAATGCAGAGGACAAATTTCACTACACCTAGTGTGTGTGTGACAATCATTGGTAGTTTAACTTAACTTAAAGGATTACTTTTCAAAGCCTAGTTTGGTGTTTTCCTGCTGATGACTGACACAGTCTCTGTGAGTGGGAGGCATATCATTATTCTTCTGTGTCAAATTATTTAGTGATCTGAGGCGAACATGATTTTCATCTCAAAACACAAATATTTTTGTCAATAAGGCGTACATACTTTCCACACTGATGGTAAATGTCACACTGGGAAGCAATACTGTTCAACTGTTCTGTCCATTTGCAGAGTTCATGGAGGGCGGGGTCGGCCACGTGGAGATGCTCTTCAGGTGTAACTATCTCGCTCTAGTTGGAGGGGGGAAGAAACCCAAGTACCCAACTAATAAAGGTATGTTTTTATTTTTCATACATAACCCTCCACTATGACAAGTTTTGAGTGACACATTAACAAGAGCTTTAAAAGCATACATAGGATATAGGACCTCATGGTTCCTTTGCAATTACCATTAATATTACCCTGATCAAATAAGTCAGTTAAAGCCAGGGGGCACTTCACAAAAATCTTCTTGTGTGTCAGCACATTTTTATCAACTAATATAGCTGCTTTAGACAAATTGGTCCCTTTATTTGACATTTAACTTAGTCAAAATCAAGACTATCATCCGCTGACACATAGGCCTGTGTACAATGCAACATTAAGGTCTACACCTCTTTAGGACATTTAACTAGATGTGTAACACACTCAAACAATATGAAATATTTATCCGCATTTTTTTCATTATACGACAAGTATTTTTACTCTTGTCAAATTCAATGGACATCCATTGAGAACCAACTTGGGGATCTAACTCTTGCAGGCGAATCTTTGTTTGCTGCTCCAGTTTCTTCTGCTCCAAAATACTGGCAAAATGCAACTCATTTTCTTTAAGAGCCATCTGCTAATCCCACCTCAGGATCTTTTAAACAAATTGCTTTTTCCGAAACACTAGATGAGGACAATTGAAGACTTTTAGATTACGTCTAGACTAGGGATGATGTTTGATAAGAAATTATCGAGTTCGAGCCTATTATCGAATCCTCTTATCGAACCGATTCCTTATCGAT
This sequence comes from Entelurus aequoreus, assembly GCF_033978785.1. Classification (NCBI taxonomy): domain Eukaryota; kingdom Metazoa; phylum Chordata; class Actinopteri; order Syngnathiformes; family Syngnathidae; genus Entelurus; species Entelurus aequoreus. The sequence continues at coordinate 38,673,338 of NC_084738.1, forward strand.
TCTCTTATCGAGTCTAGATAGGTTGTTGTATATGGAAAAAAACACACAATATTTGGTTTAACAAAAGCTCACTTTTATAATATAAGAAAAAAATAAAATCTAATAAATAAATAAATATTGACTGTTACCCCCTAAAAAAATAAAATAAAATAAATTAATATTGACTGTTGTTACCCAAAGTATATCAAGTGGGATTTTTCAGAAAAACAAATATATACAGTAACACAAAAACAACCTGTCTGTGTGATCACTATAGGTGTATAAATAATAATATAATGTTAAATAAAATCAGTGCCTTGGGCACAAAACTTGAAATAATACAGCTCTCCAAAAAGTGCACTTCTGCTGCTATTTGACATAACTGTTTGTTATGATGCTTTGACATTTTTGCACTTTATTTCTTTATTGAAAGAAAGTTCTATGAAGAGAAAAGTTGTTTGCAAATGCGGTTACAGTGCTAAAAAATGAAAAGTTAAAGCTAAAAAAAGAAACACACTTTATTGAGTTAACATTATTTCTTTATAGGGTAGATAGATAGATGTGATGTTGTGTTATGAGCCAGGGAATATAACAACTACACTACCCAGCATGCAACGGGAGTGACGAGCATGCGCGGTAGCCCCGAAAAGTGTTGTTGCATGTCGTCACCCGGCAGCTAAGAATGAGGTTATGAGCACGCTGTGAAAGTAAACGTCAAGAACTCAACACGCCTTGTCTGCATTATTTATAATTAGACAGACAACACATATACAGTGTGATTTTGTTTTGTTTACAAGGAAAGAAAAACAAAAGTTAAAAAAGGGAGATGTCATATATGTTGTATATATATGTATGTGCTGCGGTTGCTTTAAGAACGTTGCGACAGCTGCCGTAAAGGAGGTGCGTTGCTAGCCTGGTTGCTATGCTTCCGGTTGGTCGTAAAAGTGTTCGTCATGTGTTTGTACCCTGCTCAAATCTCTCAGTAAAGTTATTCATTGGATTATACCTTTTGTTTTGAACTTTATTACACCTTGGAGCGCTTTTTCCGGTCCATTGTTTTTCCTGCTTTCCACATCTGCGCCTAATGACTGAGCTACGTGACGTAATTTCTTGTGATGTCTCAAGGGGCATTTTTGGTCGGGACGGGATTCGTTCCCAGCGATTCGAATAAAGAACCAACTCTTTTTCTTTACTATAGTGGTCTCGATAACGGGTACCGGTTCTTAAAAAGGGATTCGAGTCTGAGGACTCGGTTCTTTTTTTATCAAACAACCGGGAAAACCGGTTTCGAGTATCATCCCTAGTCTACACTGCAGGCCAAAGTGGGCTAGTAAAATGTGATTTTTATCAGACTCCTGCATAAACGCGCACAGGCCCCAATGTGGCCTCAACGTCACTTGCATGCGCACTTCGATAAAGTGAAAACGACGGAAATTGACTAGGAGGAAGTCACTACTACTACAGAATAAAATAAAATTCACAACACCTTAAAAATGAGTGTTTTTCGTCCATCCATCCATCCATTTTCTACCACTTGCTGCAGCCTATCCCAGCTGCTACGTGACAGTAAATTTAAGTAATTTAATGTATGAATGGATGTGTATATAGTGTAATATATTCGGTAGGGTTGTAGTCTTTTAATAGCTGTTAAGTAGAGGAGACACAGACATCAGTTTGGATCTATGTGAGCTTTATTTTTTAACTTACATGGAAGAGAATGCGCCACACCGTCAATTCCGGTCTTTTAACAATCGCAATGTCTTTGGAATCAAAATATATACAGTATTCATGTATAACATATAGCCTATTATTTGCGCACTATTGACAAGTGATGCACCAAAAATTTGGTCGTCTTAAATAGAAACCGAAACCGGATGTTGTGATGAAATATCCAAATACAGAGGTCAACCATTGGTGGTTCAAGATGAGCTTTGAAAGGCTGAAATCATGTGTATTACAGCACCATATAAATAATATTACCTTGTATGTACATACCTTGTAAGTATATATGTATTGATGTATGTTTGTGTATATATATATATATATGTGTGTGTGTGTGTGTGTGTGTGTGTGTGTGTGTGTGTGTGTGTATACACACACACATTTATATACATATTTATATACATATATAGGACGAGGGCCTATCTCAGCTGCTTGCTGCAAAATTCTGAAACTCATCACGACAACAACATCTCTACTTAACTGTTGTTTTTACTTCCATGTAGTGATGATCTGGGATGACTTGAAGAAGAAGACGGTCATCGAGATTGAGTTTTCCACAGAGGTCAAAGCAGTGAAGCTTCGGCGTGACAGGTAACACCAATTAATGACCTCTCCTTTTTCAAGAATGCTGCAACCTTTAAGGGTTAACACATTGGGTGATTAGATAGCATATGCGGAGCCAAAATTATTTACGGCATCATTCCTGGCCATATTTTAAGCTCATGTTTTTTTTGTGTTAAACATGCTTTCAGTTGGCCTAAATATAAGTGCTTTCAAGGAAACGTTAAAGATATCTTTCATACTTTATATTTTAGTCGACTAAATTTACTGTAATTTTAGCCGATTAAAATGTTGTAAAATTGTCAACTAAAACTAGACTAAAAATTACATGACTAAAGTTTGATTTAAACCAAATTAAAAATTGCTGTCAAATTATCCCTGTTGTCGCATAAGCTTTTTAAATAGTCAATGTGAAATTTAATAAAGTAAAACTTTGGCCACGTGGGTGCACAAGACTATGGACATTTCACACGGGGAGTCCACTCTGCCCAGAGTACGCTCGTGTCGGTGAGCAACGTCCATTACAAATGTAACTTTAACAAGTGGAAAGTTAGAGCCGCATACTCACTTTGAACTTTATTGCAAACTTCAACAGCAGGCACAAACATTACACACACTGGCCCGGCTCACTTACTGTTACGTGTCTCCCTTAAACCATTCTCCCTGCAACCTGTGTTAACTAGGAACATTTACATGACAATCTTATTGTACCTTTTTACTTTGCTATGAGTTCTTTCTTGAATTTGGCCGTGTTGCTCATCTTCTTTATCAAAGTTCTGTCACTTGCAATGTTCTTTATTTTCCTCAGTAAAAAAAAGCTAAGCCTGGCTGACTAAAAGCCAGAAATACAGAGTGTGCTTGAATAGGGCTGGATGATTATGGCAAAAATCATAATCATGATTATTTAAATTGATAGTAAGTGTAATCACGATTAATAACACAATTATTCATTAATTTGAAAATAGGAGTATTTATTGTACCACCAAAACTCAACTTTAAATATCGTTTAAAAAAGGAATATACATTTGTAATGAATAAGCCACAACAAATAAAATAATAATAGTAGCAACAATACATTTAAATAACAATCGAAAAAATCACTCCATATTCTCTACAGCTCACTATTGTTAACATATCTGTGTTATTGTGTAGAAATATGGGGAAACAACTACAAATGTGCACAACATGGAATTTTGCCTATCGTTCACAATCATTATGAAAGACATGACGATGGATGGATTTTTTTTAATGCATTCTAACTTGTGAATAAAAGTAAATTACAGTCCACTTACAGCAGAGCCAATGGGAGCTCTCTATTCCGCCCATAAAATCAGATAAATAAACATTCAAAAAGCGCTTACAATACTCCATTTACATTTTGTGATTTGAATATTAACCAAGTATTAGTGGTATTGTTATTATAAACGCTAACGCAGACAAACTATTTATAGCGGCGTCGTGGTCACTTCCTGAGTCCCAATGTTTACATCATTGAGTGGTCTGCTGTTTCCTCGCTTCCTTGCTCCCTGTAAGGTTATTCTAGGTCATGGGTGTCAAACTCTGGCCCGCGGGCCAAAATTGGCCCGCCGTGTAATTTCACTTGGCCCTTGAGGCGATATCAAATTCAATCAATCAATCAATCAATCAATGTTTATTTATATAGCCCTAAATCACAAGTGTCTCAAAGGGCTGTACAAGCCACAACGACATCCTCGGTACAGAGCCCACATACGGGCAAGGAAAACTCACCCCAGTGGGACGTCAATGTGAATGACTACGAGAAACCTTGGAGAGGACCGCATATGTGGGTAACCCCCCCCCCCCCCCCTCTAGGGGAGACCGAAAGCAATGGATGTCGAGTGGGTCTGACATAATATTGTGAAAGTCCAACACATCAGCGAAAGTCCAGTCCATGGTGGGGCCAGCAGGAACCATCCCGAGCGGAGACGGGTCAGCAGCGTAGAGATGTCCCCATCCGATGAACAGGCTAGCGGTCCACCCCGGAGCAGAGTAGAAAAGAAAAGAAAAGAAACGGCAGATCAACTGGTCTAAAAAGGGAGTCTATTTAAAGGCTACAGTATACAAATGAGTTTTAAGATGAGACTTAAATGCTTCTACTGAGGTAGCATCTCTAACTTTTACCGGGAGGGCATTCCATAGTATTGGAGCCCGAATAGAAAACGCTCTATAGCCCGCAGACTTTTTTTGGGCTCTGGGAATCACTAATAAGCCGGAGTTCTTTGAACGCAGATTTCTTGCCGGGACATATGGTACAATACAATCGGCCAAATAGGCAGGAGCTTGACCGTGTAGTATTTTATACGTAAGTAGTAAAACCTTAAAGTCGCATCTTAGGTGCACAGGAAGCCAGTGCAGGTGAGCCAGTATAGGCGTAATATGATCAAACTTTCTTGTTTTTGTCAAAAGTCTAGCAGCCGCATTTTGTACCATCTGTAATCTTTTAATGCTAGACATAGGGAGGCCCGAAAATAAAACGTTACAGTAATCGAGACGAGATGTAACGAACGCATGGATAATGATCTCAGCATCGCTTGTGGACAAAATGGAACGAATTTTAGCGATATTACGGAGATGAAAGAAGGCCGTTTTAGTAACACTCTTAATGTGTGACTCAAACGAGAGAGTTGGGTCGAAGATAATACCCAGATTCTTTACCGAGTCGCCTTGTTTAATTGTTTGGTTGTCAAATGTTAAGGTGGTATTATTAAATAGATGTCGGTGTTCAGCAGGACCGATAATCAGCATTTCCGTTTTCTTAGCGTTGAGTTGCAAAAAGTTAGCGGACATCCATTGTTTAATTTCATTAAGACACGCCTCCAGCTGACTACAATCCGGCGTGTTGGTCAGCTTTAGGGGCATGTAGAGTTGGGTGTCATCAGCATAACAGTGAAAGCTAACACCGTATTTGCGTATGATGTCACCTAGCGGCAGCATGTAAATACTAAAGAGTGCAGGGCCAAGAACCGAACCCTGGGGAACTCCGCACGTTACCTTAACATAGTCCGAGGTCACATTGTTATGGGAGACGCACTGCATCCTGTCAGTAAGATAAGAGTTAAACCAAGACAAGGCTAAGTCTGTCATCCCAATACGCGTTTTGATACGCTCTAATAAAATATTATGATCAACAGTATCGAAAGCGGCGCTAAGATCAAGAAGCAGCAACATAGATGACGCATCAGAATCCATCGTTAGCAATAGATCATTAGTCATTTTTGCGAGGGCTGTCTCCGTACAGTGATTTGCCCTGAAACCGGATTGAAAAGGTTCACAGAGATTGTTAGACGCTAAGTGTTCATTTAGCTGCTGTGCGACAATTTTTTCGAGGATTTTCGAGATAAACGGAAGGTGGGACACCGGCCGGTAGTTTACCAGGAGATCAGGATCGAGGTTAGGTCTTTTGAGTAGAGGATGAATAACCGCTTTTTTGAATGCTAGGGGAACAGTACCAGAGGAAAGTGATAAGTTTATAATATTTAACACTGATGGACCTAATAAAACAAAAAGCTCCTTGATAAGTTTCCCAGGAATTGGGTCAAGTAAACATGTTGTTTGTTTTGTCCCATTTACACATTTTAACAATTCCTCCAATGTTATTTCATCAAAGAGGGAGAAACTATTTTGGAGGGCAGTGTCCGTCGTATATACAGTCGTATCTGTGTTAATAGAACCCAGTTGTAGCTGAGATGCATTGTCTTTAATCTCTTTTCTAATGACTTCAATTTTCTTATTAAAGAAATTCATAAAGTCATCTGCTGAGTGGGTGGAGCTACTGGGAGGAGTCCCTTGTTGGGTTAGCGATGCTACTGTACTAAACAAAAATTTAGGATCATTTTTGTTGAGGTGGATGAGATTTGAGTAATATTTAGCTTTAGCTGAGGTAAGCATGCGTTTATAAGTTATTAAACTATCACTCCATGCTTGATGGAAAACCTCAAGTTTAGTCGCACGCCATTTGCGTTCCAGCTTTCTACATGATAATTTCTGGGCTTTAGTTTCTTCTGTAAACCATGGGGTACGCCTTTTAGGGGCCCTTTTTAGCTTTAGCGGTGCTACACTATCAATGGTGTCGCGCAGGGCGTCGTTAAAGCTGTTAGTGAGGTTATCAATAGAGCCCACATAATTTGGGAATGGTGCCATTACCGAAGGCAGTAGGTCAGTAAGAGTCGTCGTTGTGGCAGCATTAATGTTGCGGCTGCTATAGTAGTTATTATTATTATTATTATTAGTTTGTTGACAATGAGTCAGAACTTCGAATTTTGTAAGGTAATGATCGGACATTACTTTAGTGTACGGGAGTATCGTAACTTTAGAGGTGGTGACACCCCTGACAAGCACTAGATCTATCGTATTACCGTTGCGATGCGTGGGTTCATTTATTATTTGTGTAAGACCACAGCTATCAATTATAGTCTGGAGCGCCACGCATGGAGGGTCCGATGGGGTATTCATATGGATGTTAAAGTCTCCCATTATGATTATATTGTCGGCTTGTGTCACTAGATCAGCAACAAACTCTGAAAATTCATTGATGAAGTCCGAATAGGGCCCTGGGGGGCGGTAGATGACAGCCAGGTGCAGAGGCAGCGGTGTGACAAACCTCACAGTAAGCACCTAAAACGAGTTATATTTATTATTTAGGTCCGAGGTAAGGCTAAAGTTTTTGTTGTATATTAGTGCAACACCCCCACTCCTTTTAATGGGACGGGCAATATGCGTTCCCGTATAGCCAGGAGGAGACGCCTCACCCAGCGCAAAAAATTCGTCTGGTTTGAGCCAGGTCTCGGCTAGACCAACGACATCAAGATTGTTGTCTCTAATGACTTCATTAACTAATAACGTTTTGGAAGACAATGACCTTATGTTTAAAAAGCCCATATTATAGGTAGTGGGCTGTTTTGAGGAGTTTTTGTTGAAAGTATCCATAGTAGCAATATTAATAATGTTACGTTTATTATGCGTAGTGCACTTTAAATAATTTCGACCATATCTAGGAATTGATATGACAGGAATTTTTAGATTGTTTGCCACCTCAGTAAAATGCATGTCCACCTCTGACGCAGAAAAAACATTATGTGAGTTGTATATTATTCTAAGAGAATTGCTATGTGTGCAGGGATTATCCAGCCCGGCGCTGGCTAGTTCTAGCTTAACAGACTCCTTATTAGCGCTTCTTTGTGGATTAGCATTTAGCTTTTTCGTTAGCCCCGCTAACAACAACGCCTTTAGCTTTGTTGTTAGCCCCGCCCGACACCCCCGCTTCTGCTTCCGAGCGCACCGCTTACGTCTCTTTCGTTGACGGTCTCCGCTGGTAGTGGACGCCGCTGCTTCAAAGGCCACTGCTGGATGTAGCTCGCGAAGAATTCCCAAGCTAGCGAGTAGGTCCACCGTACACGCATCTTTCAGCCCAAAATGGCCCGATCTCTCCACATCCAGAATCGTAAGTCGGTCGTAAGTGATCACGGAGTGAACACGCTGTGAGCCAGCCATGAAATTGACTGAATTGAGGGGTATTTTTGCCAAATCGGTCTACACTTCCAGGAGCGCTCGCAAGAAGCTGCTGCCTTGAAGCGCCGCCATCTTGGATCTAACACTAGAGCTGGCCTGCCGATTATATACAGCGGCGGTGCCGCGATAACACCGCATTCACCGCTAATTGTCATACTTACCAACCTTCCCGGGAGACTCCCAAATTTCAGTGCCCCTCCCGAAAATCGTTACGTCCGCTTTTCATCCAGTCCAACAAGTGCTGGCCCAGTCACATAATATGTGCGGCTTCTGCACGCACACACAAGTGAATGCAACGCATACTTGATCAACAGCGATACAGGTTACACTGAGGGTGACCGTATAAACAACTTTAACACTGTTAGAAATATATGCCACACTGTGAACCCACACCAAACAAGAATGACAAACACATTTTGGGAGAACATCTGCACCGTAACACAACATAAACACAACAGAACAAATACCCAGAACCCTTTGCAGCACTAACTCTTCCGGGACGCTACAAGGTGTGTGTGTGTGTGTGTGTGTGTGTGTGTGTGTGTGTGTGTGTGTGTGTGTGTGTGTGTGTGTGTGTGTGTGTGTGTGTGTGGGGGGGGGGGCAATTAAGGCAAGAAATTAATCACAAAAGCAGTAGTTTTAGCACTTTGTTTATTCATTTATACAGGCAAAAACATTTTTTTCACATGATCAGCCAAAGCTGCAGGTTGTTGTATCCATTTGTTTTTGCTCTGTTGTTCTTTAAATTGTCTTGAGTCCATTTTCTTCTTGATTGTCCTAAACAGAAAAGCAGAACAAATGTAAACACATGATCACATTAACAGTGATTTAAACACATATATAAATTAACATTTTCCAATTAAATAAGAATGCACATCACGTCTCGAACAACTAATTTGATTTAAAAAGTACAAATTGTTAAAAAGTATCAACTATTAGTCACATGTTAATATGACAAATAATAAGACATGAGTCAAGCTATATAGGTGTAAAAATTAAAAGAAAAATATCTACTAAACGTTGAATAAAGCTCTGTGCATGAAACCGTCTGCAATGGTCGAATATGCAGGATCTTTCTATATCACTGCTATCATCCCAGCTTTACATGTCTGGTTTAAGATGTTTTAAATGAATAAATGTAGCTATGCATACATTGTAAAGTTGCTCTTTCCGCTTCATATAGCGCCGACATGTTGAAAATAGTTTTGTATAACGATCTCATTGGAGACTAAGCAGCCAATCAGAGCGTACATTTGTCCAGTTCTCTGATTGGTTGCCTTTTTGACACAAATATTGCGATTTGTCAAAAGCATAACAGAAATCTAACCGAGTGTAGGAAAAAAAATCTGAATCTGCAGTAATTATTTATTGTTAATATGGACGTTAGCAAACATGCAAACACTTTAATTGTACACAAAATACATTGATCTTTGCTCAAACATTTTTATTTTTTGCTTGAGTTTAACCTCTTTTTAAAACATAAGGTCTGTGCTTGCAAAATATATTTTTCTGTCCTCAAAATCTGCCTCTGGGCCCAAAAAAATTAAGACAAAAAATATAATGTCATAATAAACAAATAAAAAAAGAGACCGCCTCTCAAAGTACGACTGCTGTTTGTACATCGATCATACATCGATGATATCGTTCATAACAACACAAGCAGATGAGATGTGTTGTGGGTGTATGGATTGTTTTTGTTAGCATTAGCTTCGTAGTTTAGTTGCTGTTTTGAGTGGCTGTCTCGACATTGTTTATTTCAGGACGGAGCGGTTGAGTGTTTCGTGAATGAATGTCCAGACACATTTTTTTCTCAACATATGCTCCTTTTCCTCACAAAGACAAAATTTCACTTACATTTATGTCAATTTCCCTGATGTTCTTTTATATTTTATCAGCCAATGTGACTCCGGCCGCAGTTACGTGAACACGGAAATCATATGACTTACTTTTTTTGTTGAGTGTAGTGATACTAGCGCTGTGTCAAGAGTAGCAGCCATGGTGACATCCCAAACTTCTAGTAGACGTGTTTTTTTTTCACTATTTTCACTACGTTTTCTTTTTCTATTCGAAATACATCAAAATGTTTCTGACTGCATCTCTTGCTGCCTTAAATTACAACATACCTTCCTGAACTGTATGTTTTCCAACAGCGTATTTGATTGTACATTTTGTGTGCACAGAATTGTGGTGGTCCTGGACTCTATGATCAAAGTGTTCACCTTTACCCACAACCCCCACCAGCTGCACGTATTTGAAACCTGCTACAACCCCAAAGGTCAGTCATTGCAAGTAATGTAATGCCGGCGGAATAACAGTGATTCAGGATATGACACTAGTCAGTAGTTCTTACGCTTTTAAAATCGCCAACACTTTCCTAAAACTGTTCTTACAGTGTTAATTTTGTTGATTAATTTTCATCATAGTTATTAACATTGACCTGTTTCTCCTGACCAAAAATGAGACGATAACAGTTCAAAACAAAGGCACATTGACAAAAACTGAGTCAAAATTACCTGCCTTCATCAATGAATAAAAATAAGATGAAATGATGAAATTAAATTCGATATATATCGTCTTGTAGTCTTCAAGGAAAAGTTTGTAATATATTCAATCACAGCTAATGTAGCTGCATGTGAAAGAGGCAGCGTGGGGGGGATTGAATCTGGGGGTTTATTACGGAGGAGATCCTATCAAATCTACTGTCTTTGTGAGGCGGGGCTGTTAGTCAAAAAGACTTTGACTAAAATTATGTAAGATTTTCTTTATGACAAAGGAAGCCAACAAGTGCATGAAAGCACAATCCAAGCTAAAAGGGAACTGCACTTTTTTTTTTGGAATTTTGACTATTTTTTCAAGATCCTTATGAGAGATAAGAAAACCTTTTTTTTTTTGCATTCTAATTTGTAATAATCGTCTCGTTCTAAGTGGCTAGCAATGCAACTAATTGGAGAAATCCATTCTGCTTCTAAGTCACTCTAAAAATGCATCCAAAAACCGCCAACAATTATTTTTTTATGATCTGTATCCTGTATAATAACCAAGCTTTACGGACATTGTTATTTTAAGAGTGAACACAGAGGAAGTCTTTTTTTAAGCGTATTAACACATCGCCTTGCTACGGCATTATCTGTAAGCTTGCTTCTGTGTCAGCAGCTAAATGGCATTTTAGTTTGTAATGCACAACACAATACAATAGAACACCAATCTACTGACTGAAAACCATGAACAATCATATTAACGTTTCTGTAATGCAGGGGTTCTTAACCTTTTTGATCTCGGGGCCCAACTTTTCTACTACAGAGGGGCCCACTCAAATGTTTAACACTGAATTAATAATATTATTCTAGATTTTATTTTGTATTCAATAGGGGTGTAACGGTACACAAAAAATTTGGTTCGGTACGTACCTTGGTTTAGAGGTCACGGTTCGGTTCATTTTCGGTACAGTAAGAAAACAACAAAATATAAATTTTTTGGTTATTTATTTGCCAAATTTGTAAACAATGGCATAACATACATATACACACAGGGTCCATTGCCAGGGTTAATATGGTCAGCATATATGAAATAAAAACTAAATAAGATAAGGCTCAGAATGGTTTCTTTACAAAACCTTTCTACATATAAAGTGCTTTTTTTAATCGATTGATTGAGACTTTTATTAGTAGATTGCACAGTGCAGTACAAATTCCGTACAATTGACCACTAAATGGTAACACGCCAATAAGTTTTTCAACTTGTTTAAGTCGGGGTCCACGTTAATCAACATTAAACTGCCTCAAGTTGTTGCTCAGATTAAATAAAATGACAAAACTTTTCTTCTACATATAAAAAGTGCAACATTAAACAGTTTAACAGGATAAACATTGTTAAATGAAAGCATGTGTAAATCACAAAGACTATTATCAAGGCTTAGGTCAAGCTGATTAGAAAAAAAGGTACTAATCCAATATACTGCAAAAGAAGGGACTCATAATTCTGTTTTTTTTTTTTTGTTGCATACAGTTACGCAGTGCTAAAATAAATCAATGTAATTCAATTAATAATAATACATAATAATATAAATGTTTCTTAAATAAACTGTCAATAAAATGTAAGTGAAAATGAAAATACAGCTTCACCACTTAAGTCATAATTTTTGCGCTTAAGAAACTTCTCTATGACTTTAGATCCAGACTTCTTATGTTATTTTGATATTGTCATTACTGCCACAAGTGGTGGAAAAGTGTATGATAACAGAGGACCGCTGCGGCCCATATGGACTACCGCTGCGGCCCATATGGTACTGCTGCGGCCCATATGGACTACCGCTGAGAAACAGATATTTTTGGTGGCCCTCTAGGGCAGTGGTCCCCAACCTTTTTGTAGCTGGGGACCGGTCAACGCTTGAAAATTTGTCCCACGGACCGGTGGGGTGGGGGTGGGGGTGGGTTTCATTTTTTTTTTCATAAAGAAATACAATCATGTGTGCTTACGGACTGTATGTATCCCTGCAGACTGTATTGATCTATATTGATATATAATGTATATATTGTGTTTTTTATGTTGATTTAATTTAAAAAAACAAAAAACAAACAAAAAAAAACAACATTTTAATTATTTTTTAAAATTTTTTGCTCCGCGGCCCGGTGGTTGGGGACCACTGCTCTAGGGTATTAGCCCACATTTCATGTTTTGTTTGTACACAGCTTACTCAACAGTGTATTTAATTGTACTTAGAAGCATGATGTCCTGCATGTATCATGATCAATATAATAGCGACTCACTCGATGGATAATTGTTTGTTTGGTCAAGCTTTTTTTCCAGTTGACTTTGGGTAAGCACTCCATTCATGTCGGCATAGCTTGCCTCCAAGTTCCACATGTGCAGTGTCAAGTCACGCCGGTCTTGACTTTCTCCGCTTCCGTCTGCTCCAACATTTCAGTCTCTATTTGTGCTCAGCAGTTCATCCTTCGTTTATTTAGGTTCAAAAAGATAAGGTGGTGAATCCTCATTTGTCCAAAAATATTCATCTTCGTCTTCTATTACCGAGAGTGCCATGATTTCAACACACTCACGTTTGTCTCCGGAAGTAGGAACACATTTGTTGCCGGAAGTCAGAAAGAAGTGCCTTGTTATGGGAATGGAAATAAATGCGCTAAGGAAATAAGTTTCATTATTGCTTAAAATGACCAAAATACGGTAAATATTGTACATATTACATGTTGTTATGAACGTCGTGTCTGTTACTACAATATATATATATACTTGAAGCATGTATATAAAATGTTGATGGAGGGTTTTGAAGTTTTTTTAGAGGGCTTTGGACATACTGTAAAGTTTTAAACCGAAATGGGTGATTTCTATAAAAAAATTATAGTTTGACCTGTGCAAAACCAGCTTGTGGTTATGTCAATAACCAATAACAACTAGAAAAGCATTCAGAGAAGGCAGACTTCTTTATTACCCTCTATTCTCCTTGCAATATTTACCATATTCTAGTTAAGACAGAAAATATTGTGTGCATGTAAAAGTTGTGAATTAATGCAACCACAAATAGTTAATACTACATTTCCTTTCTTTCCTCAGGATTGTGTGTGCTGTGTCCCAACAGCAACAACTCTCTTCTGGCCTTTCCTGGGACTCATTCAGGCCATGTTCAGATAGTAGACCTGGCAAACACAGAGAAGCCCCCCGTTGACATCCCCGCCCACGAGGGCTCGCTGTGCTGCATCTCCCTGAACCTTCAGGGGACCAGAATAGCTACTGCATCAGAAAAAGTAGGTCAACAGCCTTATGGATTTTTGACTTTTGATTGTGACCAAATGTGTGCTGTCCTCCACAGGGGACCCTTATAAGAATTTTTGACACATCCGCTGGTCAGCTCATACAGGAGCTGAGACGAGGCTCTCAGACTGCAAACATTTACTGGTGAGCTTGTTATAAGACATGTTTGACATGTAATGACAAACAAGGAATCTGTGTGTAAATTATAGCATGATCTTTAGGTGTCCAAATGTGTTACAATTTTGTTATTTTTAAAGCTACAGCATCACTGCAGTGTATTGTATGCGTCACGAGAGATAATAATTGAACCACTCAGAGTGGCTGTTTGCTTTCAAGATGGCCACAGATTTTCTCGAAAGACTTCAGATTCATATTGTGGTCTCAGACTTTTCACTGTCAATCTTTCCTTTCCAAAGCATTAATTTCAACCAAGATGCGTCCCTCATTTGCGTATCCAGTGACCATGGCACAGTGCACATCTTTGCAGCCGAAGACGCGAAAAGGAACAAGCAGTCCAGGTTTGTTTATCCTCAGCCTTTTTTTCCTCGTCTTTGTCGTGTTAACTTTATTAAGGACTGAAACAGTAACCCTGTACACCCATAATGATAATATGAATTGGGGTTTTTTATGTTCGCAAATGTATTAAAAAATAAAAAAGTTTTGAATGTACATAATTATTCACTGCCTTTGCGCAATACTTTGTTGATAGAAATTTCACAGCTATTAAAGCCTCAAGTCTGGTTGAGCGTCAGTGTACAGCCATTTTTCAATTTTCAATTTTGAGCATTTTGGAGGTTGTGAATACTTATGTACATGTGATTTCTTAGTTGTTGTTTTTTTTTAAATACAATCAATATGTTTTTATTTTATTTTAGTGTGTGAGTGTGAATGTTGTCTGTCTATCTGTGTTGACCCTGCGATGAGGTGGCGACTTGTCCAGGGTGTACCCTTTGTACCCCTGATTGTAGCTGAGATAGGCTCCAGCGCCCCCCGCGACCCCGAAGGGAATAAGCGGTAGAAAATGGATGGATGGATGTTTTTATTTTTTCATTTTTGGGGTTGTGTAGAATTTTAAAGATGAACAAATCAATTTTGAAAGAAAGCTGTGACATAACAAAATGTTGAAAAAGGTGATGCACTGCGAATACTTTGTGGAAAGTAATGTCCAAATGAACATCCCTCGCTTTAAGCAGTTTAACAGTTGTAACAAAAGTATCATAACCTAAGTAACGAGAAGAAATATCAACATGTGGTATTCTTCACCTTGACACGCCACTCGTATTGTCCTAATTCAGTAAAACACAGAAAGGTATGTGTTTTTAATCCTGAATGTGTATCTGGGATGTGTGTCTTTCTTTCCACAGTTTGGCATCAGCCAGCTTTCTTCCAAAATACTTCAGCTCCAAGTGGAGCTTCTCCAGGTTCCAGTTGCCCTCAGGCTCCCCATGTTTGTGTGCCTTCGGAACAGAGCCCAACGCCGTCATAGGTGAGGACACTTTAGGACTGCCAAAAAAAAATCTTATTACTAGTTATTAGTTAGTTTACTCTAAGGCATGTAGATCAATAATACTGCATGATGGCTGGTTTCCTGCTGGTAATAGTTATTACATTTAAACTCATCTTATCAGAATATTGTTTTGCAGTTGTGGTACATATAGAAGCATGAACAATTCAAGGTTGCCATTGCCTAGCGGTCCGTACTGTATGTGTGGTTGTGCATTGGTGGATGAGTGACACTTTTTGTACCAGTCTCTCAATTTTTTTGGGGGGGGGACAGGGTTTGGTGGCCCGCATTAGCAACGACAGTCCCGAGGCATTAGTCAAGGATGCAAGGAACTTTATTTGTCATACTCGTACACATTTTCACATGTATACGGTACGGAATTTGGATTGAGGTCCCGGTAATAATTAAGAAAGGCTGTAATAAATAGGCAATGAAGGAGAGCAGTAATAAATAATAAATATAAAATAACATAAGGTGCTTAAGAAGAGGAAGGACCGAGATTAGCTGGCTAAAAACACAGTGTGGAATGAGATAAATAAATAAATAAAAAATCAGAGATAGTGCAGTCAGTGTGTGGTGGGGGAAGGTTTCAGGTTGTGGCAAAAAGAAGAGCAGAGGGTGACTATGGAGCCCGGCTAGCGTTTAGCAGTCTGACAGCTTCAGGGAAGAAGCTGTCTCTGAGCCTGTTGGTTTTACTCCTTATACTCCGCAGCCGCTTGGCTTAGTGGAGGGGTATAAAGTGCTCGTGTGCAGGGCGACGGGAGTCCTTCGTGATGCTGAGGGCCCTGCCCCTGCATCTCCACGTGTGCAGTTCTGAGGTGTTGGGAAGGCTGCTTCCCACGGTTTCTGTGCAGCCTTGACTGCCCTATGCAGCGCCTTCTTCTCCGTCACTTTACAGCTGCCGTGCCACACAGTGATGCCGGTGCAGAGCACGTGCTCCACCACACAGTTATAAAAGCTCTTCAGGACTGAGCTCCCAAAAAGTTAATTTTGTTTCTCATTAACGTACACTCACAACGCATCTTGACAGAAAAAAAACAAAATGTACTAAGTTTTCCAAATGTATTAAAAATAACAATTCTAATCATATGTACATAAGTATTCAGATCCTTTGCTCAACACTTTGTTGATGCACATTTGGCAGCAATTACAGCCTCAAGTCTTTTTGAATATGATGTCACAAGCTTGGCACACCTATCTTTGGGCAGTTTGGCCCATTCCTCATTGCAGCACCTCTCAAGCTCCATCAGCTTGAATGGGAAATGTTGGTTTTCATCCAGGATGTCTATACATTGCTGCATTCATCTTAGTCTAGTCAGGGAGGTGACCAAGAACCCCATGGTCACTTTGTCAGGGCTACAGCATACCTCTGTGGAGAGAGGATAACTTTCCGGAAGGACAACCATCTCTGCAGCAATCTACCAATAAAGCCTGGATTGCATAGTGGCCAGACGGAAGCCATTTCTTTGTAAATAGTTTGCCAAAATGCACCTGAAAGACTCTCAGACCATGAGAAACAAAATGACTTGCTCTGATGAGACAAAGATTGAACTCGGTGGAGTGAATACCAGGCATCATGTTTGGAGGAAACAGGCACCGCTCATCAACAGGCCAATACCTTTCCTACAGTGAAGCATGGTGGTGGCAGCATCATGCTGTGGGGATGCTTTTCAGCAGCAGTAAGTGGAAGACTAGTCAGGATATGCAGCAATGTACAGAAAGATCCTGGAACCAATGCTTTCCATCCAACCTGATGGAGCTTGATAGGTGCTGCAAAGAGAACTAGGCTAAACTGCCCAAAGATAGGTGTGCCAAGCTTGTGGCATCATATTCCCTCAACAAAGTATTGAGCAAAGAGTCTAAATACTTACCGTATTTTTCGGACTATAAGTCGCTCCGGAGTATAAGTCGCACCGGCCGAAAATGCATAATAAAGGAGGAAAAAAAACATATATAAGTCGCACTGGAGTATAAGTCGCATTTTTTGGGGAAATTTATTTGATAAAACCCAACACCAAGAATAGACATTTGAAAGGCAATTTAAAATGAATAAAGAATAGTGAACAACAGTCTGAATAAGTGTACGTTTTATGACGCATAAATACCCAACTGAGAACGTGCCTGGTATGTTAACGTAACATATTATGGTAAGAGTCATTCAAATAACTATAACATATAGAACATGCTATACATTTATCAAATAATCTGTCACTCCTAATCGCTAAATCCGATGAAATCTTATACGTCTAGTCTCTTACGTGAATGAGCTAAATAATATTATTTGATATTTTACGATAATGTGTTAATAATTTCACACATAAGTCGCTCTTGAGTATAAGTCGCACCCCCGGCCAAACTATGAAAAAAACTGTGAATTATAGTCCGAAAAATACGGTATGTACATGTGATTGTTGAGTTTTTTTTTTAATACATTTGCTAAATAGTCTACATTTCTGTTTCTTTCTGTCAAGATGGGGTGCTGAGTGTACATTAATGAGAAATACATAGAACTTTTTGGATTTTTACAAATAACTGCAATGAAACAACGAGTGAAACATTTGAAGGGGCCTGAATACTTTCGGCACCCACTGTAGAAGCATAATAAGGCACATCCATGTGAGTAGCAGCCGAAGTGAACAACATGGTGTAGCAGCAGAGTGCTATCATATGGCGAAATAGTAGGATCTACAGGGTTTTGTTTTGCATCAATGCAAGTCTGGTTCCCAATTATTGCAGTTGTACGAGCCTCTGAGGGAGTTCAGCTCTTTTCAGCTTCCTCCTGTTAAAAAGGCGTTGCTGGGCCTTCCCTTCAAATTACCCACCCTCTGCACCACCTGTCCATAGATGGTGAGAGGTGCATGGTCAAGATGAATTGACTTGCAAAAGTCCATGATCATTTTCTTTGTCTTTTTTATCAAGAGCCAGGCTTCGGTCTTCACACCAGTTCAACCTCTCCTCATTGACGTTTTGAAGAGGCCGAGCACCTTTGTGTCATCTGCAAATTTGAATATGTGATTAGTTGCGGAGGAGGCCGCACGATCGTGTGTGTGAAGAGGAGTGGACTGAGCACAGTGTTGATGCAGTAGAATACATATATTGTCCTGTTTTGGCACACTAAGAGATCTTCCTTAAAAAGTCCAGTATTCAGTTCAGTCCAAGGTTGCACAGTTTAAAGAAGAGTTTGTTTCACAAGATTGTATTGAAGGCTTAGCTAGTCAATAAAAAGAAGCCTTTGTGGCTTTTGCTCCAGATGTTTCTATATTGTGTTGGTCACAACAGGAATAGTGTCCTCAGTAGATTTGTTCTCCCAGTATGCATACCGGTACTGGTCTAAGGCTTTTTTTTAAATGTGCGGTGTTTCTCACAATTATCCTCACCAGGGATACAAGAGTTGTGTGGATTTCCTACTTAAAATAGACATACTGTACGTTCAAATCCGGAAAACAACGTACGCAAGTAAAAAATCAGATGCATTAAAGTGTGCGCACGTACAAATCCAAGCACATTTCTTTTTTACATTGTCATTAACATGGAATTGATCACAGATGCCTGTGTGGCTTGGCATGTCCAGGCTATGCCCCCTTATAAATACGCAAAGCATATTGAAAGTAGCCATGTGCTTGAGCTCAGCAAGCTATGGCCAATCACAGGACAGTAGGTGGTGCTTCTTTCTAGTGTTAGGAACAAGCCTGTCATGGCGTGTCGCCGAGAACTGAACACGGGCTGAAATATTAAAAAAATGGACGAGTCAGGAAGAAGGTAAAAAAGATAGATGCGTGTGGCCAAAACTGCCTCAGGGAAATTAGGCTGCACCCCGTTTGAAAAGATAGTCGCTGCAATGACATGTGTAACTTTAGAAGAGGTGGGTGACTGAATACCCTCAGTAGAAATATCATTTGTGTAATTAACAACACAATGTGTTTATACTTCTCACAGCCAGACGAGAGTTTTACAAGAGAATGCTGAAATATGGATAGGCTACAGATCCCCGCAATCCCGACAGGGACAATTGCGGTAGAAAATTAATGGATGGGTTTATTTTAAATCTTTTACATTTAAACATACCAGCGTATCACAAAGGATAAAAAATACTGTGACTCTTGTTAGAATACTCAATTTATTATTACAACACAAGAAAGCTCCCTGCACTAGCAGCCGTAGTAGTAACCCAAGTCTGGTCATTCCTCCACCGCCATTAAAGTGCCGCAACCACCGGCTGCTGCAGCTGTCTGCCCGACTGGTTGAGCTGTGTTGGAGTCGCAGGAACACATTGGGAAGGCAATAGGTGGGAAATTGTTTTCCTAAATAAATTAATAGACGTCTCCACAAATATTATTATGAATTATTCAATGCTTTGGCGAAAAAGTTACATTTTGTGTTCTTGTCAGAATCGTTTTCACATTGTTGAAACTTGTGTGTCGCCAAAGTGTCCACAGCCTGTAGAAATGTTCATTTCCGCATTATGAGTCTTGATACATCTCGTTTTTGCTGTGAAAAAGGGCGTACGCCAGGTTTTTGTGCAGAAGCAAGCTTGTTACATAAGGCCCCAGGGGAATTGTTTCAAATGGAGCTCAATAGTGAGGGAGATTGACTTGTTACTATATTTCTTCTAATTATGAATTTTTGCAGTAATTGCTGTCTCTTTCTCACCAAGCTTCTTTTTGATGGTCTTGTAGTCTATTCCTGTCTTGGGGAGGTCTACAATCTTTTGCTTGGGGTCCTTTGAAAGCTATTTGGTCTTGCCCATGTTGGTGGAGTAGTTTGAATTGCTGGATCTATTGTTTGAATCTATGACCACTGTCTTTTATTCACATTAATAGTTATGATAAGGAGTCATTTCCTAAAGGATGAACTCTGTGTCTTTACTAACCAGTCTGTGAGGGTCAGAACGCTTGCGGATGGGCTGGGGATAAAATACTTATTTCAATAAAACACATAATAATTTACAACCTCTATTTATTGTTAGTTTTTTCTGCATTCCTTTCGGTTACAATGAAGCCACCATAAAATGTCCTGAGAACACGTTAAAACACAAGAAGTGAACATACTCTGTGTCCATAGTAAAGTAGCACCCTGACCATTAACATTAGCAACTTTGCATAATAGAACAAGTGCATGCACACTTTTACCCTAGAACTATAGTTTGACAAGTACAATGAACAATATATTTTTGTATATGTTAACATTACAGGGAATTTATCACACAACACTTAAGTTCTTCTTTCCTTCTTTTGTCCTTTACAGCCATTTGTGCTGATGGCAGCTACTACAAGTTCCTGTTCAACCAAAAGGGAGAATGTTCTAGAGATGTTTACGCCCAGTTCCTGGAGATGACCGATGAAAAAATATGACAGCGTCACACGACCTGTTTTCTTTTTCGGTTATTCGGAAGGAATGAATTCACTTCCCATGACGTGGACAGACTCTGCGAGAAGAGCGTCACTACAGAAGAAGGCGAAACATTTAATGGAGACATACTTTCTATCACGGCTGTTGCTGGGCCGTCAGAGCGACGTGTTTGAACCAAACACGATGGAGGAGGAGACAATAAAAAAAGGAAGCAGGTGTTTTGGATTTTTTCAGACGTCTTCCGAGGACTTTGCAATGGATGATTATTTTTTAAATCAAATAGATAATTATGATAAATGGAGAGATTTGTCAACTAACACCACCTGAGCTAGTGCTAGCGAGTGCCTCTGCCTGGAGAGAGAACCTGCAAACACACATTTCCTGTGTGTGTGTGTGTGCATACACAAAAGTACCACAATGAATGTGTTCACTCAGCAGGATCACACAGCAAAGCCATGTAGCTGTAAATTAGAATAAACATTGCATCCTTCACTGTATTAACCCAAGACTGAATATTAAGGAGGAAAATCATTTTTTGTTTGAGTTTATACTTGTGATTTTTTATTTTTAAATGAAAGCTATACAAGCATTGCTATCACCAAGGTTTTTTTGTTTTTTTTTCCAAACATGTTTTTCTAATGACGTGGAAATATGCTTTTGTTATATGTTTTGTACGTTAGCTTGGTATGAAATCCAAGTAAGATTAATGCTAACAAATCCAACATGCGGAAAATCCAAATACATTTTAAAGTTACATTGAAAGATGTAACCAAGCGAAGTCATGGTTCCTGTTTGGTTTATCGTTGGTTTTTTTCATGTTTATCTGCATCTAAACTGCAGAAAAGGGAGCACATTCTCCAAAAGGGGTGTCCAAAGTCTTGCCTGGCAGCCATTTTCGGCATGCAGCTTTTTACTTTTTATTGAGCCGCTTCAATCCTGCGTCCTTACGCCGTCTTTCTGTTGCCAGAAGATTCCAGCATATATTTTTTATTTTCTGGCCCACAGACTGACAATGCTTGTGAATGACTTGTTGGTTGCTCCATATATCCTCACTGGAAAAACTCACAATCTCACCAAGTATATTTCTAAATGCTAGTCAAAATATCTAAACAAACCTAATACAAGTCACGATCCACTGAATGGCCATTTTTAGGGTGACATAAGAACTTGTTTTTAGGCAATAGATGTTCTGAGGGAAAACATACTACTTTTGAGCATCTTAAGTTTGTTATAAGACGCAAAACTTCACAATACTAGTAAGTTTAGCTAATAAGTTTTAATTACTAATTTCTTACATCAAGGAATCTTATCAAGAGAATTTTGATTTGTTCCATTGACAGATTTTTTTGCTCATTCAAGTTATTTTTGCTTGTAATGAGAAAAAAAAAATTCTGCCAATGGAACAAGTCAAAATTGTTTTGGTAAGATTTCTTGAAATAAGAAATGAGTAATTAAAACGTAGCATTAGTTATACTTTCTAGTATTGTGAAGTTTTGTGTCCTAGAACAAACTTGTGATGCTCAAAAGTAGTATTTTTTCCCTCAGAACATCTATTGCCTAAACACAAGTTCTTATATCACACTGAGAAATGACTATTCAGGGAATGGCGCCTTGTCACCTACTTCATTCTGCTCTCCATTGTGTAAATAACTACATCCTGCTCATGCAAATCAGAGCAATTGGCTTTGTTGACACTATGTGTGAATACTAATCACCATTTCAAACAATAAAAGTGTACTTCATTTTTGGTTGTATCGTCTTTCCAGTACGCCGTTTTCAAGAGAGAACCGCCCCAAAACATTTCATTTTTGTCCATCCAATTGTACATTTGTGTTGTGCCCCACCTTTTGGTTATACTGAATAATGAAAGGACGCTCCACAAAGTGATAAGCCAACTGTTGAAATCCTCACGTTAAGTTTAAATGTAAAACAAAATCTGCATTTCAATTTGAAAATAAAACATGGTAACAAACGATTCTCATGGGCTCTTGTTTGTGCTTTATCAGGCTCCATAATCTGTCAGTTGTATCCCCTCAAGCCAGGTCAATGTTTCATGGGTTCATTTGCAAAGTGTTCTCAGTAAAACAGGGGGCTGGGTGGCGTGGTGCAGATGGTAGAGCAACTGTGCTAAAAACTTGAGGGTTCGATTCCAGCTTCTGCCATCTTTGACAAGGCTGTTGTGTCCTTGGGCAAGACTTCTAATTGGTCGTGGTTAGCGCCTTGCATGGCATCTTCCGCCATCGTGTGAATGTGATGTATAATGTAAAGCGCTTTGAATATCATTCCAGTTCTATTAAAGCGCAGTGATGGGCAATGGAAAATGCAGTAAGCTAAGCTACTAGTTACTCACGATTAATTAAATGTAGCTAAGCTACAGGTGAAGATATCTCCAGAGAATTGTAAAAAGCTACACTACAAGCTACATGGCAAAAGTAGCTTGCTACATACAGTATATATATATATAATATATATAATATATATATATATATATATATATGTTGTGTATACATATATATACATCTATGTATATATATATATATATATATGTGTATATGTATATATATATGTACATATATATGTATATATCATATATATATGCACATGTATATGATGCACATGTATATGTTATGTATATATATGTATATATATATATATATATCATACTTGCCAACCTTGAGACCTCCAATATCGGGAGGTGGGGGGGGGGGGGGGGGGCGTAGTTGGTGTGATGATGTAAATGAGGTGTGGTTGTATTGTATATTAAGTATGTGTCCATGAAAGGGCATTTTATGACTTTTTTTCGTAATACTTGTGTATGATTTTATTGTCATAATTTTATTGCATGATTTTTGTATCCCTTTAATTTAGGTAGCCAGGGACTGCAGATGGAAATGAGCTATTTAGCTATAATCTGGTACAGAACATATCTGTCTTTGAGCTTAATGTTTCTGTACATTGTCCCTTCAAATAAAGACTAAACTAAAACCGGTCAATCCTTGCTTCCTGGGGAAGATCTTCCCTGGCAAGCAATTGGTACTCCAGTACTTGTACCCGGAGGCTGGTCAGGTCCAATCGCAGCTGCGGCAGACTTTTTTTTTTGGGGGCGTGGCCTCCAGCTCCGGCTGAATACCGGGAGTTTGTCGGGAGAAAATCTCTGTCGGGAGGTTGTCGGGAGAGGCGCTGAATATCGGGATTCTCCCGCTAAAAACGGGAGGGTTGGCAAGTATGATATATATATATATATATATATATATATATATATATATATATATATATATATATATATATATATATATATATGTATAAACCCCGTTTC